>NW_024538646.1:0-66363 GCF_016647635.1 Suillus subaureus
CAATATGTAGCGATCGTACCTTGCTTTATATCTGTGTATTTTCGGGTTGGTGCATATCAGACTCATTGACGTACCCCTTGCTTTGTTGTAAGTATTGCTAAAACAAGCCGATAGCATCCATGAACGACGATGGTCAAGTTATCAGTGTTCGTCAAAGGTTATGCACTGGCACCCGCAGGGAACCGTGCTGATGTTGCATCATTCGGTCTATATTATATTTTCAACAGATCAAGGTGTGACTACTATGCACACCACCAGGCGCCAAAAAAAATTGGCCGCCTTGCTCTTTCCCGGTCATTTCTGTCTTCATGCTGAGGAACCAGCAAGCCAGAATTATACGACGGAGTCCATCTCGTGCTGCTCGAACCTCGGTGGAGAAGTCCAACATACACAGTCCTCGAACGTCGTACTGACTTTACGCAGTCATCATGGGCATGCGTATCCCAAATACTGATGAGACGGGGAGCGAGAATAAATGGCGCAGTATCGCTGAAAAGCTCTGAGAGACTCATCGCTGGTGTCTACATAGCAGAAGCGTACATGTTAGTTGATCTCTGTATAACCCTTTAAAAAAGCAACATACCGGAATATGAGCCCATAATATAACCAGTAAGATTTGGTTTGTCAAATTCCTAGCGGGAATCGATGAGCACTTTCACAACCCACTCGATGAAGGGAACTTACAGGGCAAAATACAGGATATGATACCGGACGATCATAACCATATAGGTATTAGCCCTCATTTGGATTTCCCTCGTTCCTTGAAGTGCCTCGCGAGGATGGCAGCTGCGAGAACAACTAGTAAGATATCATAGCACACAATGGGGATGGAAGTATAGATCGCAGGCATAGGCCCTGTGTTGAAGGAAAGAGTGCAGTACTTAGCGTGCGGAGTTATGATTCTTTCACTATACAGTGAGGCGGGGTCAGCTTGAAGCCGACTTTCATCCGAGTGAAAATTCACCTGAAGACACATTGCGTCGACTGTATAGATAGATGTCCGTTCCGATTGAGAGGGCGACGACAGGCAAAAACAATTCCACCAGAACATAAAGCAGGAGCTTGGATTGGTTGTATATGGCATAAAGGCGCCAGATGAGAATGGCTTGCGGACGCAAGATTTAAATTCATAGAGAGATGCGAGAGTGTATCTCATACCCTCCGCAAACCAAAAATATACTGAAAATCCCCATTCAATTAGAACGATAAGACCGTAACCTAATTTACCTTAATGATAATGAATGCACATCAGCTTGAAAACGATATACTTGCAGCTATAATGATGAGAGGACAACGACTCTTGAGACTTGACTCTTGATACATACTTGGCACGTACGGCTAGGACGTGGGTTAGCCCCAAACTTTCTAAATGGAAAGTATTGATACACTGACTGATTCAGGTATGTATAACAGACCTCCCCTAGTGCGAGTCAGTTGATAATGGGTCGGGTAGACACAGAATTACGCACAGAAGCCGCACAGCCTGGTGTGAGTGTCAGTATGTAAAGTGATGTAAAGTGCCGTGTCAAGGAGCCACGACGACGTACAGTGCTAGGAAAATACCAAATATCGAACCTAGCGTAGAAAATAAGATTCCGAATAAACGTTTTCAAGCAGGGCGAAACTTACAACGAGGTACAGGCATGACATTACCGACCAGGGTCGTTTCTGGAAATTCAGTCAATCTCCGGGCTGATATGATCGTGCAGATCTGAGTTGAAACACTCACCCAGACATAATCAACCTATGCCGACAACAAGTACTCAACCGATAGAAGAGAAGACCGTGACCTTGATTTACCTCTTTGTCTAACAGAAGAACTAGACAATCTTTCGTTCATCAGCACCAGTGACAAGGTTCCCGAAGGCCACTAACAATACTCATATAACATCAGGGTAATGATTGGCACTAAAACCGATGTTCAGCACAATGGTCACAAATCAGTTAAAATACGCTGACGAACCACCTGCACTGTTGTTCCAGCGGAGACCAGCGACAACTTCTTGCTCTGACATGAGATCGAATGGGACCTGATGAGCCACTAATCGTTGATTAGTACTGATAAGTATACTACAATTCGTGATAGGATTTCCTCAGTGCGTCTTGAGGGCTGTGATGCTCGAATTGAAACTGTACCACACGGCGCTACCGAGTAAGTTACCTGAACTTGCTATCGGCATCACGAACTACTGTTCTCAACTTCTCACTAGAAATTAAATCGATTATGTAGGGGTACTATCCTTTCTGGAGAAGTCGGGAGTCACACAGATGCTTATAAGTCACAGAATGTCACATGGTAGGCGCCTGGGAATTCGGACTTCCGGATCCAGCCGAGTCCGGTTGGATCTATCCACCTCACTCAAGTGCTAAGTCATCATAATTTGTATGTGAAGGGGTATGGCACTAGTACCATATCATGGACTCAGGAATTCACTAATGCTCACCAGTGACCGCTGCGAACGTGTAAAATCATCAAGCCATAACGTCTACATAGCCACATAATGAATTGCACGTAACCAACAATCCCCTGTAAGGTTGGTAATGAGTTCGACGGGGAATGGTTTCGAGACAAGTAGATAAAAGACGTTCTGTAATGAGAATACGAGAACGAGTTATGACAAGCGTTTAGAGACAGAAACTTTCATTAGGACTTTAGGACGTGCCTGGAGCGGGGAAAACACTGGTATCGAAATTGAGTGTACATAGCTGCATATATACATTCGCGAGTGCCAGAATGAGCATAAGAGAATCAAAGCAAGGTAGTTTGGTTGAATATACATGAAACTGAAAGGGGGTGTTTAAGACAAAGGGAGAAGGGTACGATGATGAAAGGAAACTTAAGATCGAACGACATTGAAGTCGTTTGGTGGCGCGATAGATAAGGGAAATGATGTTGGAATCCGAGAGTTCCGAGACAAGGAAGACCGATGGATCCGAGCAAGGCACGCACAGTGAGTAATGAGAGGTAGAGGTACGAGCACAAGCCAAAAAGGGACAAAGGGCGAGCGACGCAGTGACGTCGGCTCACGTCCTACTTTATTTTTCTGTTTCGTTTTAATACATTATGGTCGTCAGCGTACTGGCATCTCAGTTCTTTTCCAAGACACTGAGATGTGAGTAGGAATTCGTCACCTATACAATACAAAGTCTAACGCGATGTAGTGTACTTGTTCAATAGACTCCTCGTCCCTCCTGCTCTTCTTATCACAGCAAATGAGGTGTCTATGGTACAAAGTAGATGTCACACAAGGAAATAAAGAAATGTACCCGCATATCTCGGATGCGAAGAGCTTCGCATCGGTGAGATACGTGAACTGCGTGTGCGTTCGTTTGAAGCGCTGGTCGGGGCGTAGAGAACATAGTGACCTTACATTATCACGAAAAACAATCACTCCTGAATGAGCCGCAAGCTCAAGGGCAGGTGAGGCGTTTCACTATCTCCTGCAGGCGCCTTAACTACTGGTGTGTGGAAACCAGACATTTTCCAGTAGATTTCCTTCACGTGCCCATTTTCGTCTGGTTCTGATGGCAGAGCGAAATGTATGTCTGGCACAAGAGTTGCTAATACGTCCTCTGGTGAAGAGAATACTTGTCGTTGTGAAGAATGGCCGACAGCTTGAGTGACTCACTTATTTCCATTTCGGCAAATTTCAAGCCTCTGTTAGGGAAGTGGATCATTAAAACAGATTCAGCCTCAGAAGATTGACGTCGTACATGCAAGAACGATTGCCCACAAGGAACGTCATCCTGAAGGATGTGCAGTCAGACATATGAAACAAAATGATCGCTGTGACATACATGGATGAGTAAACACCTGTGTATCTCACTCCATCCTTGACTCCAGCTAAAAGAATCTTGATAAATAACTACCTCTTTTGTATGCACAAAAGCTGACCTTGGGCCGAGTTGAGCCATCGCTCAGGTTTCCATTCCGATGCATCTTTGCCCCAGACAGCTTGGTTATGATTCGCATTAAGGATGGATATGACCAATGCCTGGCGCTTAGCCACAGAAATGGTATTGATCTCTTCGCCAGATACAGATCGAACGGGGAACTGTAATGGCACTGACGTTGCTGATGTCGTTTTTCGGAAGAGTGAGTCAGAAAATAATATCTCTCCTCAAAAAACTAACCGTCGACCGAGGACAGGAAGTGACGGATAGAGCCTTAACGTCTCTCAGACGACTGCGTCCAGGAAAGGAAGATTCATTAATGAATCGTATGACAGTCTGACGGACCTGAAGCCATCTTTGGCGTGCGAATGGTCATTGTCAATGGCCTGGTGTGCAGTCGCGGCATCACAGATCTCTGCTTGTAATTGTTGCTGGACATGAGGATGCTTAGCGAGCATGTACAATGCACAGGCCACTGCTGCCGTCGTTGTCTCGAGACCAGCAAAAATCATTACGCTATTGCACAGAAAAATTAGTTGCGCCGCAGAGAAGTCATCAGGACTGACTTCATCTGTCCAAGGAGCTCAACGTCACTCAGTCTATCCCCTTCGGCAGATGAGGCATTTGCTTTGACTGCGCATGTCCCACGTGAAAATGGGTATTCCATGGTTGGTGGTTACGTACGCATGATAGACATGATATCTTTTCCCCTCGTTCCTCCCGATGTGTCATGGGACTGTGAGGACATGGGGGAGGGTATCGACAGCGCAGCCTTCTTCTCTTGAAAAATGTTTCTACTGCCTGAGTCCATGATTTCAACTATGCGGCGTAGTTCTCTAAAATCCCTCATTGTTTGTGTCGGCAACCAACTTATCGTGAGCCAGTCTGCTATGTTTTTACACCAGTAAAGAGAGAAATTGCACATAACTACCGGAACGATGGATCGAAAGAACATGGTTTTACTGATGGATGGGCTGCGAGACCAAACATGTCAAAGGATAATTCACCAGCAGACTAGTGTACACACCCTAGCATCCGCAGTGCCTCTGTATACTCATTCTTATTTCCTGTGTCTAATGCAGCTGAATGGTAGCCCAGCATGCCCTCACAGATGCAATCCAGAGAACTGCGAGAGAGCCAAGGTAACACGTCAAGTTCTACTGGATCTGTACGTGCCAACAGTGAAGTTATGGATGATGGCGTGCATGACCATGCTCACGGTGAGTAGCAAGATTAGACACGAGAATGGATTTTAGCTGATGGGAGATGGTTTGAATAATGGGCAGAAGCTCCTGCATATTAGAGATGGAAAACACCGGATTGAGCATTTTGCGTTGCTTTCGGTGCTGTTCCCCTGCGCAGCGATGAGAACAGGTTGGTGGTAATTGACCAAGGTTTACCTAGCGTAGAAATAAGACCATCGCTGAAGACGAGCTTGTTAGAACTTGAGAAGGGTCAATGAGGAATGTTCGAACAATACTTGACGCTCACAGTATAAAATTATCAACTTCCTCAAAGATATGCTGCTCCTTGACAAGGATATGGTGGAGCGCACGCGGATCTGATACAAACAGCCATTCCTCCTATGGGCCATGCGTCAATAATATGCCTTTTGCAGGGATGCATACCACACACACCAAACAAGGCATGGATTTTGATAGCTCCACCATAGTCGGCTGCAATCTTCAAGCAGCGTTCGAAACTGTCCACGAATACTGACTCCATGTTGCCTGCATTGATGTCCATGAGCATCCAATATGCGGCAATCTGTGGCTGAATGCAGGAGAAACCTAACCTTTCCACCAGTGATCGCTTTCTGGGCCTGCAACATCTAGCACATTTGCCTTTCTGGAGGCCAGCCTCCGAACGAGCTTCCATACTGCAAGGGTAAGCACACCGTATCCAATAAGGCGAGGGAAGGACATCCCGGGGTCAGTATGCAGTAGCTAGTAACACGTCCACGATGTGGCCTGGGGGATTGAGAACGGCTACTTAAATGTGTTTAAGCAGTCGAAAGACCCGAGTCGCCTCCGAATCTACTGTTCGGTTCCTCAAGCTTGAGTGTTCGCTATCCATTTTAAGTGAAGGAACCGAGTAAGATCCGAATGATAACAGGGTATTATCTCTGCCGGTGCAATCGATGTGGGTCCAGCATCGTTTCTGCACGGAGAGACCAATTCCATTCAGTTCAGAAACAACCGAAACGGGGCCCCGATGTCCTAAAGGCCAAGAGGCCTGGGGTCTGAAGCTTCCTACCTGTAAACTACTGTGTCGGTGGGTCATGGTTACTGTATGCAGCTGGCTGGTCATCGGACGTGGTTTCAGTCGTGCAACGAAACCTTTACTCCTACTAGGTATATAGGTTCAGTATTATCCTATACAGAATAAGGTCGGCGCGGTTGGGGTGGCGGTGACTAGCCCAATGATGAGAACTTTCGCAGGTTCGAAAACGCTGCCATCCCTGCCACTGGCATCCTAGCATCCTCTTGCCCTAGCTAACAGACCCTTATCCTCGAAGACGGGTGACTGCAGCGGGTGCTGAGAACGTGGTCTGCCTCGCGATGCTCTGCTGGATGCTCTGGCTTGGGCTTCGCTTATCCAAGCCAGTCGCTAAGCAAGTACTGAATTTATTATTTAGTATTAAATATTTATGAGGGTAACCAGCAGTGCTGTAGTTGTAAACTTGAGCGGGATGTAGTGAGACTCGGACCACGTACATTGTATGGATGAGGTTGTCTACGTAAGTTCGATGATGATGCAACAGGACCGCCAGGTAAATTGTCACATTGCATTGTAGGACGTGGAGAGCTGGGTTAGCGGCGAGCGCAGAGAACATCCGGCACAAGCTGTCGGCGCTTCCGAAATGTAGTTACATATTGAAACTCCGCTGCGTGACTTCGGCACTTTCAACTATCTCACTCGATTCTGCCTCGTCGTTCAACCTCGATGAGTTGTATCAAAACTTGAAAGAATGCTATCTATGTTGGGAATTTTTTGTTTAAGTAGCTAGAAATACAAGTTTTATGAAAGCGTCGACTCCTGTGGGGTGCTTGTTGCACCGGAAGGGATATGATACGTACATAACTACCACGCTATCAGGCGCTACACGACTATAAGTTATTCATTCATAAATATGCCTCATTCAACCCCGATCACTTTTCTTCATACTGAGGAATCAGCATGCCATAATTATACGACAACGGAGTCCATCTCGTGCTGTTCGGAACCCGGAGGAAAAGTCCAACATGTACAATCCTCGAACAGTTTACTGACTTCTACGCAATCATCCTGGGCATGTGTATCCCAAATACTGATGATGAGACGGGGAGCGAGAATAAATGGCGCGGTGTCGTTGAAAAGCTCCGAGAGACTCGTCACCGAGGTCTAACAGTGTAAATGTTTAGCTGATCTCTCTGTATAATCCTTTGAAAGCATCATACCGGAATATGAGCCCATAATATAACCAGTAAGATTTGGTTTGTCAAATTCCTAGCGGGAATCAATGGGTACTTCTAGGACTCACTAGATGAAGAGGACTTACAGGGCAAAGTACATGATATGATACCGGACGATCATGACCATATAGGTATTAGCCCTCATTTGGAAATCCCTCCGTTCCTTAAGGTGCCTCACGAGGATGGCAGCCGCGAGAATCACTAATAAGACATCATAGCACACAATGGGGATGGAAGTATAGATCGCAGGCATAGGCCCCGTGTTGCGGGAAAGAGTGCAGTACTTGGCGTGCGGAGTTATGATTTCTTTCACTATCCAATGAGACGGGGTCAGCTTGCAGCCAACTCCATCCGAGTAAAAATTCACCTGAGAACACGTTAGGTCGACTGTATAAATAAATGTCCGTCCCGATCGAGAGGGCGACAATGGGCAAAAACAATCCCACTAGAACATAAAGTAGGAACTTAGATTGGTTGAATAGTGCGTAAAGGCGCCATATGAGAATGGCTGCGGATGTAAGATTGGGATGCGTACCGAGATGCGAGAATGTGTAACTTACCTTCCGCAAAGCAAAAATACACTGAAAACCCCCATTCAATTAGAACGATAAGACCGTAACCTAATTTACCTTAATGGTAAGTGGATGCGCATCAGCTTGAAAACGATATACTTGCAGCTATATAAGAGGACAACGACGAGTGAGAATTGGCTCTAAGACGAACTTGGGACTTACGGCTAGAATGTGTGTCAGTCACAAATTCTTTAGATAGAAAGCATTGATACACTGACTGATTCAGGCATATACAGCAGCCCTCCCCCTGGCATTAGTCAGTTGATAATAGCTCTGTAGGCACAGGGTTACATACATGAACCGCACAGCCTAATGCGAGTGTTAGTATGTATATGCACTATGTCAAGAAGCCACAACGACGTACAGTGCCAGGAAAAGACCAAAATATCGAACCTAGCGTGGCAAATAAATAAAACAAAACAAAACGCCCTTGACACGACAAAACTTACAATGAGGTACAGGAGTGACATTATTGACCATGGTCGTTCCTAGAGATTCAGTTAATCTCCGGCCTGATATGATTGTGCAGATGTAGTGTAAGGCTGACCCAGACATATTTAACCTACGCCGATTATAACAATGATAAGCACTTGACTGACAGAAGAGAAGATCTTTATTACCTCCTTGTCCAACAGAAGGACTGGAAAATATTTCGTTCAGCGGCAGTGCAAGGCTCCGGAAGGTTACTAACGGTACTCATAGGACATCAGGGTAAACATTGGCACTAAAACCGATGTTTCAACACGATGGTTCGCTTACACATCGGTTATAAGGAACTGACGAACCGGAAATATAGTTATTCCAGAGGAGACCAGCGACTTCTTGTTCCGACATGAGATTGCGCAGATTGAATGGGGGATCTGAATAGATTGATGAGCCGCTAATCGTTGATGACTCACATACGATACTTATAAGGTGTAGGGTTCTCTTGCGTCTTGAGGGCTGTGATGGTCGAATTAAAGTTGTACACATCGTACCGAGTTTTCCCGAACCTCTCGTCGGCATCGCGAATTGCTATTCTCAGTAGTTAGCCATGAATGAGCAGACATCACTCCAAGTGGCTGTTGCACCTTGGCTAGGTTCCTCTCATGGCTGTCATGGCCAACGTGTTTCCACCTTGTTCCGTGCTTGGTAAGAGTGCCTTTATAGAAAGTACAACGAGGTCTCAATAAGTCGGATCAGATTGCTGTACAAGCGTCTGCAACGTACCAGCGCTTAGATAGTTCAACTGTCTTGATAGAATATGGCCCAGTACACTTTGAGGGGGTAGAAATTAGGCTAGGGACAGCGAAAAAATCAGCAAAGACCTCTCTAACATTAATCACGGGAACATACCAAGCTTATTCTTTGAACAAGGGAATAGTTAGAATTATTTGTCCTGAAATCCAATCAAAGTTCCAATTTACCACCAAAGGCACTACAACAGGGCTATCGATGGACTAATAATGACATACAGCATGCCATGATGCGGCCTCAACTCGTGCCTACAAAAGGTAATTCAACAAAATTGGCCCACCTGCAATGAAACATATGCCTTGTCTAGTTGGGCGTACCTCATGAAAATAATGTCGGCGGTGAATCATGATTATCCGTGTCTGTGCTGTGTTTGTTCAAGCGACAGATACTTCCATCAGTGAACCACCTGTGTGTCACCCTAACTGTTACCAACTAGTAACAGTGATGTAATTCGATGTTTCTTACTAAGTTACTAGGGGCGTTCACCTCTACTGCAGCGCTTCAGAGAGTTCCGCAGCACTCAGCAGTGACTGCTAGGAAAACAAACCTTGAATATAACTGGTAGGTTATCCAGTATATATTTAGCCGTAAGACTATATTTAGGCTGCCCACAGTATTTTTATAAGCCTGTACTAGATGTACCCGAGTGTTCGTGCGTTTTTGACAGTTTCACGTATTGCTCTCGATCCACAACACAAAATAAATATCGGATAGTTATAGGTAGATAGATTACCATCTCAATAATATGGCCCAAACTTTTATATATAAAAAAGTTGATGAGTTGTGTTACTGCAGCATGACCGAGCACCCTTAGTCTATCTCACCTAGTGTTTGTGCATTTGTCACACTGCGTCACACGTTGCCGACGTTGCCGATTAAAAGTCCGCTGCACAACATGCAAGTTCAAGTTCAAGGCGCCTGCTCGATGACAGTAGAAATGATAACATGTATGTATATTATTGGTTTGAATATGTGTTCTATGTGTGGTGGTGATGCTACAGTGTGTGCGAGTATGAGAATGTAGTATGTGCGTGAATTAATCTGTGTGATGATATGGAAACATGTAAAAGTGATGATTAGATGGATAATGGGGTAGTATGTTACCGCAGACATTGTGATTAGCATCATTAGAAGTGAGTAAATTGTTTTCATTTGTACCATGAGTCGTGATAGGTATGCATGAAGGTCCTGCAATTGGTTGATTTGTCTCTGTAGCACCATTCGAAGGCTGCCAGTGACCATCAACATCAAGTCTTCAGCATGTTGCAGGTGGATGCATAGAGAACTCAACATCTGGTGGAATGTTCTCATTTGATGCCATCATGCTGGTGGGATGTGCGCATTTTTGTCCACATGTGTGCCCATACAATCCAGCAAATTTAGGATCAGTCTTGAGGGCAGGATTGTTATTGAGGTGTGCCTGAATGCACTCACACCGATCTCCATTGTTCCGAGCATTTTCCAGGGAAATGCCAAGTGCTTGAGCAAGCTTGAGCAGGTCAGCCTTGCTTTTACTTGAAAGTGCGCCACTAAACACCGTGGTTGGTCCATGGGCAGCATGAGCAGCGATGTGAGCAGTTTCCCGCTCTTCTTGCCACTGAGTTGCATCAGCCTTTTTCCTTGCCTTCTCTGCACATTGGGCTTTATCGGCCTCCCAAGCCTGAATTCCTGCCTGTGAGGTCAGCCCCCTTACACCAACATTTATCATCCCTGAAGTTTTTTGCAGGCTTTTTGGAGTTTCTCCTCTTTGCCTTCGCATGCAACTTTTGACTTGACCATGCACGTCCAGTGCTTTACTTGGTGCCATGAAAAATCTGTTGTGGCATGGTGGGATTTTAAAATGATGTAATGTCTTGTGGTAGATTGTCACACCAGATAACATATCCTTCACTTGTGCATCAGTAGTCTGGCAAATCAACCTCAGATGTTGTCATTTTAGCTAGATATCTGTCAGAACTAATGTTCCAAGCACTTCTGAGGCCAAAATTGGTGTGAGTTTGCCTTCCTGACACTGATCAGTGTGCCAGATTGTCTCCAAACGGTATATATTGTATCATAACATTTGCACAACACAATCATTCAAAAAATAAAAGACATAGAAATACTCGTTGACAATGCAGGACCATTTAATTACTATAGACCAAAATGATTCATGATGATTTGTGTGTGCTAGCTCAAAAGCACGAACACTAGGTGAGCACGAACTCATGGGTACATCTAGTGTTATGGCGGACTAGGATGGGCACGACAACAGGTACTTGATAAGAGTAATGCCTGAAGCTGGATCAAGGCCTTACAAATGTAAGGTTCTTTAAGACAAGTCAGAGAGAGTGTCTCTGGCTCGAATATCGGTTATCAGACGACTTAGGATTGGAGGTCCTAAGCGAAGGATAGTTCAGGTAAAACCTAGTAGATTAAAGTGAAGATCTATCTAAGTACATGACCGGGTTTATATAGACGTAGACCCTTTAGGGCAGGTAAGCATACGTCATCCGTTGAGTCAGAGATAAGGAGATGAGTCATCTAGACATCATCAGTCGAGTCAGAGATAAAGAGAATGAGTCATCTAGCAACAGCACATGGCAGTCATGATGTAATACAGATATAGAAGGCGGTTAGTCTAATGATGGCACAGTAAGGTGCGGTCATGACGTAATACACAAGTACGAGAGAAAGAAATAGGGGGGTAGCCATGATTGTAACATCTAGTAAGGACAATCATGTCAATCAGGCTGCATCATAGCCAAATTCTGTGCTTTACTATCATTCTTCCCTTGTTCTTTTGCCCAATTGGACCCCTGCCATTGCATTTGACGCACACAATTTGGAATGCAAGGCTTCCAAGTTGAAACCATTCGGCTGTGGACTCATCCAGGATGTGGATAGTGTGTGCGTTGAGTTGATAGACCTTCAATTTTATGGTAAGTTACTTTTTTTGTCAAGTTTTTGAGTCTTACCCATTGCTCCATCCAATTGAAAGTGTGCATTGTGGCCCTAACCATGACCAAAGTTCTGCGCCTAAGTTCTGAATACCACTTTTGGGGTTGGATAAGGTCGTTGTTGACATCCTGTATGTCCAACTGGTGAAGTTTGGCATTCATGTGTTGGAACAAGTCGCCTCCATGATCTGTGAGCATGGTTGGCTTGTAGAAATTGTTAGTTGTGATGCCTTTCTCCCCACTGTTGTCACTTGGCCCAACTTCTGTAGAGGATGAACCATTGGCTGTTTGACCATCTTCATCTTCTTTTTCCCTGCTTAGTACCTTTTTTGTGATTCTTGTGTGCTTGCCTTGCATAGCTTGCTGCGTAGTTTTGGGCACCTTGAGATATGTTAGCCATTTGTCTCATTTCATATAGTGAGTTTTTCTTACTGCATAAAATTGCTTGGTACTGACCACAATAAATTCTGGTGTGCTAGAGGTGTCTGTGTCTGTGTGCAGTCCACTCCTTCATGTTGATATCCTTGTTCTTTCACTTGAGTTCCTTGATGTTGCTCTGGATGGCATTGTCCAAGGTAGCAATTTGATTCTCAAATGTGATGTACATCATTTGAGTTGCTTGTGTAGGTTTCCCTAAAGCGAGAACACCTTTAACCTGTGTTCTGTCATCAATCACATTGGGCTGATGTGAGTGTTAGCATTGATGTGTTACATTGATGTGACCCTCACTGTATCCGCCATTCCAATGTAATGGTTTCCCATGGCACTGAATCTTGTACCACACTGACAAGGCATTACCTCACCAATCAGAACTGTTTCATATTTAGCTCCATTGTCCTTGCACCTGTATGCAAAATTGCTGGTGTGTGTGTTGGTGTCCTGGATGAAGTGTTCTTTGTATGTTGCATCCCCCAGTGATATGCCTTGGGGTAGTGCCATTAGTTGCTTTACTACTTCATCATAGAGGCCCCCTTCAATGCAGTTATCGTAGCAGGGGGGGGGGGGGGGTTGATGTCCATGGAGTGTGAATGTATGTGTTAAGAACCATGCTCAAAGGAGAGAGAGACTGACTCAGAGGGGCTTGGCCTCAGCTTGTACGCTGTGCCCCTTACCTGAGTATGTGCCCTTCATTTCAGAGGAAGTCTGATGATGGTCCGATGAAGTCTGGAGGACTTCCGGAGGAGCGCGGGAAACGTCCGGAAGAGCGCGGGAGAGTTCTGGAGGAATGCAGGAAATGCTCAGGAGAGTTCCTGCTGCAAGGTAATACTTCTACAGGAAAACAGGATGGAAGGATAGGATGTCCGGAGGTCCGGAGTATGGAGGACGGAACGTCTGAAGGTATGGAGGGCAGAACGTCTGAAGGACAGGATGCCCGGAGGTATGAGGGACAGGAGGTCCGGAGGTTCAGAAGGAATAGGGGCTACATTGGACAAGGTCCGATGCAGAAGCAAACAGAGGTAGACTACCCTAAGGTAGAGTTGGAGGGACAGGAAGTGGACCGAAGTCCGGAAAGAGGGTAAGTGCCAGAAAGGCAAGACTCCAGCCTAGGGAAGCAATCCCTAGACTTGGGACAGAGACATAGGGGACAAATCCGAAGGTCTGGAATTCCGGCCTAGGGAATCCTTCCCTAGGCCTTATGGAAAAGGATGAGACTCAGATGGACTGAAGTCTGGAAGATGATTGGCAAGTAGAACAGGATCTAAGATGAGAGGGCAGGAACTAAGATGATATTCAGACTGAGGACTCTACAGGAATTGTACAGGGGTTATATACTAGAGGCTATCCAAGAGGATCTGTAAGCAAAGGAGTAAGGCTATGTACAAGCATGTGGAAACACATTGGTAAGTAAGATGGAACATAAGTAAATGAACTTGGAGATGAAACTAGTACAAGGATCAATCAGCAAGACAGAAACAGAGATAACCGAGAACCGGAAAGGCAGAGATGCCTAAATGGGGATAGGTGCAGGATCTCAGATAGAGGGCAGGAATAGGTCCTAAGATAGTAACAGTTAATATCCGGAGATCTGGGGATCCAGAAGGCAGGGCAGAAACAGGACTGAGATATGTGAGGTGGTAGATGTAGTCCGGAATCCAAGAGGAGGTAAAGTCCAGATGTCTTGCTGGACGGAATGTGTGTAGGGTGGACAGGATAGGGGATCCAGGAATGAGTTGGATATGGGGTCTGGAAATAGGTCCGGAAAGCGTGGGAATATGATGGGATATGACAGTATGGAGCTTGTGAGCTAGACAGACTTTTGGATATGTGGTGAAGTTGCTAATGGGGTCTGGCAATATTTTTTCTTCAATTTATTTTTGATCACCTTTTATCTTAGTAGACAGGCTCTTTAGCTCATGCAATTTTGTCATTCCTCATCAGCTGAAATGTCCTATTGATATTTTCCAGATCATCCACATCCATGTCCTTTGCATTGTGCGCATTTATGACTTCATTTCATCCTCAATGAGTGTATTCTGCTCGTCATTGATACTGCGCAGCTGCATTAACCTCCTATTTGTTAAACACCCTATTCTTTCAGCACCCTATTCATCATCCACCCTATCCATTAAGCACCCTATTTTTTCAGGAGACTTTCATGCATCATGGTCCTTATCAGTACCAAACATCAATTCCTCTCTAGTGTCAACCAGTACCAACTCCTTGTTTATCCCAAACCCTCCATGTCTCTTGACAGACTGATCACCACATGCCTTTGCTCATGGGGCTTGAAATCAGGCTATGTTGAAGTTCCTGTTAGGAATGCCGATGTTAGCAAACACACAGTATTTGTGTCCAGTAGTGATGAGCATTCCAAGCGCCTCGAGTTCTTGGTCTTTTTCAATTGAAACCTTCATTGCAATGGCACCCAACATTGCCCATATCTCATACTCAAGATTGCTGAAGGGAGACATGCTGATAATTTGACATGGTCTGATTATGCTGCAGTCATTGCTGCCATTGACCAGTTCATTGGTGGAATATTTTGCTATCTATGATCCTTCTCTCACATTTCATTTTTTAGGATGTTGCATGTTGTTCCTCCTGGTGAAGCAGCTGCTGCCTTTGCCAAGGGCAAGTTGACAATCTAGTCTTAAAAGGCCACTCTTATTCAATGTTTTGTGAAATTGATTTGAAGCCCCCTTTTTTTTGTTATTGCATATTCCATCGTTATCTTTACTGTCACTCCAGTTATCTGTGTACTTCATGTGCTCTACTGAAACAATGCATCATGTCTTACATCTTTTGATCATGTACAGTGGCTCAAAAAACTGTCTGCATGTTTTGACATTTTTCACTATCTATGATATTGTGTGAGAACGAACAAATGGCTCAAGGACATGAGTGTATATTAAAACTATATAAATCATTATTCATGACACCACAAAAATCATGCCACTATTATATAAATTATGAAGTGGTGTCATTATGTTATTTTATGACTATATCTAACTACATAAACCAGAATATCTCATGTATCATAGTCATAATCACCATGAAAGCCATCTCCTCTGCTCAAAGAGATAATATCCTCTCTCTGTCTTATGCTGGCCTCTCTTCTCGCCAAATTTCCTCTAGAACTGGAGTATGCAAGTCCACTGTGGCCAAGTTCATCAAAAAAAGCCACCCAGACAAGGAAAACTCTTGTGGAGGACGTCCATCTAAGCTTACCTCTACTGACAAAAAGGCTATTATCCAACATATCACTACAGGAAAGGCTGATAATGCTGTCCAAGCCACCCATTATATCAATTCCACCATTACTACCCCTGTCTCTTCACAAACTGTGAGGAATGTTCTCAAGGCAGCTCATCTCAAGGCAGTAACAAAAAAGAAAAAGCCTCTTCTCTCCATCAAACATAGGCAGAGAAGACTAGCCTTTGCCTTAGCTCATCAACACTGGACTGTAGAGGACTGGAAGCATGTTATATGGTCAGATGAGACCAAAATCAATAGGATTGGGTCAGATGGGAAGGTATATGTATGGAGAAAGAAGGGAGATGGCCTAACAGACAGAGAGGTTAATGGGACTGTCAAGTTTGGAGAAGGTTCTTTAATGGTATGGGGCTGTATGGGATGGAATGGTGTGGGAATGCTTGCTGAGGTTGAGGGGAAGATGAATGCTGAGCAGTATGTGGACATTTTAAATGACTACTTGCTGCCTAGCTTGGCAGAATCAGGGATTGATGAAGAAGATATCATTTTCCAACAGGATAATGATCCCAAGCACACATCCAGAAGAGCTAAGGAATGGTTTGAAGAACATAACATCAATGTTCTTGACTGGCCAGCACAGTCTCCTGATGTCAATGTCATTGAACATCTCTGGGGAACACTCAAGAAAAAGCTTCAAGACTATGAAAACCCCCCTAAAGGAGTATGGGAACTTTGGGAGAGAGTAGCAGTGGAATGGGGGAAGATCACAGCTGAGGATTGCCAGAAATTAATTGAGAGTATGCCTAGAAGGATAGAGGCAGTAATTAAAGCCAAGGGAGGTCATACAAAATACTAGAATACCTGGTTATTATTGTAAAATACTTGAGTCAAAAAACTGTCCACATGAGTCACCATTTTGTGAGCCTTGTATCTCCACCATATCTCCACCGATTCACACGGTGTAGGGCTCAAATGAAAGCCCTGAAGCCATACTACAATGTGGTATAAGCATGTCCTTGAGCCATTTGTTTGTTCTCACACAATATTATAGATAGTGAAAAACGTCAAAACATGCAGACAGTTTTTTGAGCCACTGTATGTTAGCCAAAGAATGCCATGCTGCATGAATATGTAACATACCTTTGTTACATCAAAAAAACAAATGATGGAGAGCCTGAAACACTTTCATTTGTGCACTGATCCCCTCCTAAACACTAGATGACTGCATTAGAATCAACATAAGCTGTGCTGTGTGGAGTGCTAGGGTGTGTGGCTGTGTCATTGAACACCCAAGCTACCTTGCCGTTGACATTGGTGCTTTGTGCTATGTATGGACAGTAGTGGGTTTTGACACAGCGAGAAAAGTGTGGCTCAATTTCTGTGATTTCTGAATATAGGCTAAATCCTCTCTTCATATATTTGGTGAGGCTGCTGATGGTTGTGAGGTTGTTACAGTGCCCCACTCTTTCCTCCCATCATCACTGTGGACTCCTATATGGCTGTACTTCTAATGCTTCCTTTTCACTGTGCTGTTCCCTCATGGTCTCCTTTATCTCTGACTCATACCTTGTTCTCCCATGAACCTTCCTTTCCTAGTAGTCATTACCCTTTGCCCAGCATGGTCTGTGCACAATCTCCCTACATATATAAACCCTAGCTACTGCTTGTATTCTCTCTAACTTGAATCTACTCAGTTCTCTTTCATACTTGATCTCTAGCTCCTTGGGAAGGAGGCTAGCCACTGTCCCATTTGAACTCTAGATCCTGTGGGAGTCTAGATGATTGCTCCTGAGGGAGGCATTACTTGATAAGGCTTTGTCCTTGATTGACTCGATCCTTGATTCCTTTATTGGAACAATGCTCTATCTGAGTTCATAACAGAGGTTAGTGGCATTTTGTTTGTACATTCTTGGGTGGATCAAACCAGCCATGTTGAGCATCCCCATGGGGTAAGTGCAAAAAATGCATTCTGCTGATATGAAGTTCATGACGACTGTGCTGTGGAATTGAAAAATGGGTGCTGCTGCCGAAGTCAAGTTTGTGACAATGATGTCCACTTTTTGCGTCCTTTTTTGAAGTCGGATGAGCTTGGCTATCCCTGTATTGTTATAAGGACCAGGGGGTGGACAACGGAAATGACCCATGACCTTGTAACCTTCCAATTCTTCAAAGAAGTTGAGAAGTTGTTCAAATTTAGGGAGAGTGGTGTAGACATCCAAGTTGTTGATGTTGACTGCATCCTGTTTGGCTTGCACAATGTTTAGGGCCAATGACCCAGAGATCACAGCACCTGTGCTTCATAGCAATTCCATGAACTGCTGGATATTGCTAACATAGCATGCAAATGTGATCAGCCTTCACCTTTGGAGGTACTCATTGACTCCAATATGTAAAATAGGGGCTGCACTGGCAAAGAGAGATAGCTTGGTGAGGTCTAGAGAGTCTAAGACATTTTCTCTGAGCTCTTTACAGAGTGAAGTCAAGCAGGATTTGTTCGGCATCATGCACAAAACAGTTCACAGTATTTTTTGAGGTTTAAGGGACACTTAGCATCACTATATATACTGCAGCCTTGTTATGTCAGCTGACCCAATTTGCTATCATTGGTAATCACTGATATCTGTCATATATATGGCATCAAAACCTGTTCATCCATGAGAGACCTGTAATGATCAACCTTCCTTTGCATTAGCAAATTGTTTCACCTCTGTTAAGAACCATGCTCAAAGGAGAGAGAGACTGACTCAGAGGGGCTTGGCCTCAGCTCATATGCTGTGCCCCTTACCTGAGTATGTGCCCTTCATTTCATATGAGGTCTGATGATGGTTCAATGAAGTCCGGAGAACTTCTGGAGGAGTGTGGGAGAGTTCTGGAGGAATGCAGGAAGTGCTCAGGAGGGTTCCCACTGCAAGGTAATACTTCTACAAGAAACAGGATGGAAGGATGGGAGGTCCAAAGGTCTAGAGGACAGGAGGACAGGAGGACAGAATGATGGAGGACAGAAGGACAGGATGTCCAAAGGACAGGACATCTAGAGGTCCAGAAGGAATAGGGGCTACATTGGACGAAGTCCGATGTAGAAGCAAACAGAGGTAGACTACCCTTAGGTAGAGTCAGAGAGACAGGAAGTGGACCAAAGTCTGGAAAGAGGGTAAGTGCCAGAAAGGCAAGACTCCAGTCTAGGGAAGCAATCCCTAGACTTGGGACAGAGACATAGGGGACAAATCTGAAGGTCCAGAATTCTGGCCTAGGGAATCCATCCCTAGGCCTTATGGAAAAGGACAAACTCAGATGGACTGAAGTCCAGAAGAAGATTGGCCAGATAGAACAGGATCTAAGATGATATTCAAACTGAGGAAACTACAGGAGTATCTACAGGGGTTATATACTGGAGACTATCTGAGAGGATCAGTAAGCAAAGGAGCAAGGCTATGTACAAGCATGTGGAAACACATTAGTAAGTAAGACAGAACATAACTAAATGAACTCGGAGATGAAGATTTGTACAAGGATCAATCAGCAAGATGGAACAGGAGGTAACTGAAAGCCGGAAAGGCAGAGATGCCTAAATGGGAATAGGCGCAGGATATTGGACAGAGGGTGGGAATAGGTCCAGAGTTAATATCCGGAGGTCTGGAGATCTGGGGATCTGGAAGACAAGGTGGATACAGGACTGGGATATGAGAAGGTGGATATAGTCCAGAATCCAAGACAAGGTGAAGTCCGGATGTCTTGCTTGATGGAGTGTGCATAGGGTGGACAGGATAGGGTGGTATGGATCAGGCCAGCAGTGAGGATCCGGAGGTCCAGAGCTCAGGGGTAAATCCAGAGTGGAGTTGATCTTACTGAGGTGTGGAGCACACAGTGGAAGGGGATCTGGCAATGAGTTGGACATGGGGTCCGGATGTAGGCTCAGAAGGTGTGGGAATATTATGGAATGTGGGTCCAGATTGTGGGATATGACAACCTCTCTCCTTTAATGAATGCAGTACAGGTGCCTCATTTCATCTCACCCTTATTGCTCAATGTGCCAGCTGTCATTCCCAGTAAGAACTGGTTGTGCTCGAAACAGCCAGGGTATGCCAGAATATGCTTATGGTAGTAGTTGAGGAAAAAAGCATTGATCAGCACATATGTATGTTTTTCTTCACATTCACATATGAAAATCACACCAGTGCATATTAGAGCATGCTTTTGATTCCCTGGGTGAATGTGCTCATGTTGGCTGTGATATGATTATGCTCAGATATTGTTTGATTGTGCTGGGATATAAAACATGCCTGTAGCACTAGCACAGCTCTAAAACTCTACTGAAAGCAATGAAAATACGAAATAAAGCTGGGAGAACGTGATGAACACAGCATCGAAAGTGTACAAGGTGGGGATCAAAACAGTGTTCAAAGTGTCTGGGACATCCTCACCCAGCTTTGCAATCACATCTTCCAGTGAGGCATTCCTGAGTAGGTGCACAAACTCCATGGTTTCCTGCATTTTCGGCAGTACTGCACTCCAGATGAGCTGGTTGATATCAATATTGGGCCTCATTCTAGGCCCAATATCAATATGAATTTCATTATCAGCAGGAGGGATGTCATGGGCAGGATGATTGTTGGGAGCAGGAGGGTTGTTGGGAGTAGGAGGATGGTTGTCACGACCAGGAGGACAGTTGTCATGAGCAGGAGGGAAAAGCTCATTGTCACCAGGAGTAGGAAGATTGTTGTCACCAGGACCAAAAGGTTCATCATCAGTGGAAGTAAACACCTCATTGTCACAAGGAGCAGGAAGGTTGCTGGGAGCATGGAGGTCATTGTGAGCAGGAGTGAATAGCTCATCACCAGGAGTGGAAGGGTTCTGGTCACCAGGACCAAAAGGCTCATCACTGGGACCAAAGAGTTCTGGTCACCAGGACTGAAAGGCTCATCACCAGGAGCAGAAGGGTTCTGGTCACCAGAACCAAAGATTTCATTGCCAGTGGAAGAAAATGGCTTGTCATCCTATAAATCATGTCAAACAGGTACACAGAGATACCTGTAGTGGTGAACACGTACCTGGGCCATACTGGGTTCAGTCTGTTTGGCTTGTTTATGGCATCCAACTTTGTGTGATGATTCTGCATTCTCTCACACTCATTTAGCAAGACCACGGATTGCATCCAAACGACAAGCATTGGGAGGTAGAACTGGTGCACTGCTCTCTTCAGGTAAAGCTGGAAAAACTGGTATACTGTGTCCATGTAGTGCTTGGCCTGTGTGCATCCTTTCTCTTTCATCTTTGGTATTGGCTTCTTCTAAGTGCCTGCACCATGTCGTAGCTGAAACCATGTGAGACTGGCCTTGATTATATTTGCTGCAGACACAGACATATCAGGGAGTGTCATCGAGTTGCTTGAAACTAGAACTTGCATACATTCTATATAAAATGGTCCCAGCATTCATTATAATGTTTGGAAGATGTACTCACCTTGAAGTTGTGCGACAAATCTAGACTTCGATGTCTGTCCTGCATGACCTAATTATGCTTTTTGATGCAGTTACTAGGCAAGGTGAGTAGAGCTTGGATGTGTGCACATTGGCCAGATACTGGTACTAGTAGTGCCAAGTACTGTACTACTAAGTTGATGTGAAGATACAGCCACACTACATCATATCAATTGTATAGCTTGCACATACTGTAACGTGCGTGCAATGTGCAATTGTGCAATGTAATGTATGTGATGTGTATATGACACAATGTATATTGATGCAAAGTGATATGAAATTACAAACCAGCACAAATGGCCACAGGAGGAAAGCGGAAATTCAGCCCTCAGCATTATCCTGGCTGTTTCAAGCACAACCAGTTCTTACTGGGTGTCATTAGCAACTTCACCCAAGCTTTGATTATTTTGCAAGCCAGAGCCGCCTGAGGCCAGGCTAAAGCCATGATTCTGGGGTTAAGCGGTTCTGGAACATCATTACTAGTAAGTCATACTAAATTGGAGAGGATCAAGGCATAATAGTCAAACCACATAATGTATTGTAAGTAAATAGTCAACCAATAAAGTTTCACATGCTAATAACTTCGCAGATAGTGCACCTCAAGGAAGAATTGGTTGCTTATGCTGCTTCTACCACAAATTTTGCTCCTGTCAGTGTTTGTGTGCGATAGGCACTAAATTGCGATGTATTAGTTTGATATCTTGCCGAGGTAAAGTTTATATGACATCACCCCAGGATTACATCTGTGATCAAGTGTCTCCTGGATTGACATCCATGACCTCTGCATGATTGTCAAGATGTGTCTTCATCACCAGTATGTTTCCATACAGCATAAATGTGTTTCCATATCCTGTGATATCACTTTCAAGTGATGATAAGAAGTAATTCTTTCTGCTTTCAGCACTGTTTTCATGACATATGACCAACCTGAACAGTAATGGTTTTTGGTTTGATGGGTGTGTCAAATATGCATTTCTAATCATGTTTGGGTGGATCAACATAGCATCACATCCAAATTCATTTACCCATGAGTGTGTGTACAGATGATCTGTTGTGTGTAGTTCATGAGTGTTGACCAGAAGAGGTATAGGCACTAAGAATGGCCTGCCACAGCTAGTGGCATAAAGAATTCCTCAATGTCCTCCCCTGATTAACTATTTGTATGTGATCAGGTTTAGTATGCAAATACATTTGGTAGATGTCTAGTCAACGTACTGGATTACCTGCTAAAGTGATTTTTGTACACAGGATATCTTCATAGTCTGATGGACTGTGCCTTGGAAGTTCAGGGCTATGCAGATGAAAAGTGCATTGTACACTTTGACAAACAGTGCTGAAGCACCAATAGTGGTGCTGCCCATGGGTGTGCCATGAGGTGTTATGTGTGAAGTTGGAATCTCCCCCTTCCTTGTCAGTCCAGTCAATGAGAAGGCTTTGGCTTTTGTCATTGACACTGCGCCAGAGTGTTGGACAATTTTGGCTGCACCCATTTTTCCATTGAGTGGTAGATTGCAAGTATTGCATTCCCATGTCAATGTACCATTGTGCCTTTGCAGTGTCCGATTTTTGCATGGTAGGTGAATTGCATTTGAGCACAATGTGGTCTAATGTAAGCTGTGGATGGGCACAGAAAACACTGCCCCCAGTCACATAACACATTTCTGCAGTGTATCTTCCTGTCAAAACCACTGTAAGGATGCTGTCATCAATGCTTTCAGTGATGCTGATTTTAAGGTGAGATTGCAATAAATGACAGAATGTGCGATGAGAGTTGACAAAGTCATCTACAGATGGTGTGATAGGTGGTTCTTGAGCCTGTTGGATTGTACAGAATTCATTCCTCAATAACCAGTGGTGTAGTTGGTCTGTAGTGCCTCTTGGCACTGCCAAATTGAAATCTTTCAGATGCCACAAAGCCAGATGGGAGATTAGTGATAAAGCTGCAGACCCAATAATCACTGTGCTACTATCAGCAATAATGCGGTCAAATTCAGTCAATGATCCAGCAGCATAAGATTGGAGCAAATCAAGATAAGCCTCATTGTGAATGCCTTCAACAATGCGGCGCATAGTTTTGCATGTACAAGACAAGTTGTGAAGGTCTGGGAGACTGAGATAAATGCTGATTTGTTGGCTTGATTTAGGCGACAAGGCCACTGAGTCAAAACACTGTCATGAGCCATCACCATTAGGTATGATAAGCTGTGGCCAACATACATTTATGTATGGCTGTGTGTTGTTCAGCCATGATGTGGTAGAAGTTAAGGTGATAAAATGATAGGGGCTACTTATGCTTGCTGAGACTTCATTTAGGAGCCTGCCATGGGCGATGAGATCATAGTTAGGAGTTACAACTGTCACATGGCTTTTTACCAAGATGTCACTTGTGAATTCTTACTTGATGCTTGGCGTCAAACAATGAAACTTGTTCTTGTGAGAAATCAAACCAAAAATTAAACATTGCCGAAATGTAAATATACAAGCAATATCATGCACTTCTTATGCTGCTTCAATTCATAGGCGTTTATGCATGATTCCATCAAATAATTCATCATTTTGGTCAGCTCTGTCAATGGAATAAGCTGCTGTACCCAGGTCTCAAAAGCCTAACTCACTGGATAATGCGCTCCACAACCTCCTGGACTTCCCATGGCAAGATATTTCATGGTACACATTTTTCTGTGAGGTCATGCATAATGGTGAGCATGTTACCACAGGGTGGGGTGAGAGGGAGATATCACCTCTTGTCCTTGTAAAAAGGACCTACATGATATGCTGATGGCGTGGTGTCTAACACGTGATCATGTTCATGCATGACGGTGAATGCAGTCATTCATTACCATCATATTCCTTGTCATAGTGCAATCAACAATGTTGTTTGGTTCCATGCCCCTTTCACAAATGAATGGATGAACACTCAAGTCATTGATATGCCTGAGGACAGTGCTACCTTTATCAATATAAAGTGGTACTGGATATGGTCACATCATGGCTGCTCCAAAAAGTAATCCCATAACATGAGGTAGTCCTGCCTGACAACTATCAGTTTACCATGCATCTTTTGAGTGTTTTGGGTTGACCCACATTATGGCTGATCAATTCTTTGATTCACAGTTCGATACTTCACACAGTATATGCACCTGAATGTGGATTGGGATCTTGGAAAATGTTGTTCCAGCATGAAAGATTCGCACAATGACTTGTCAACCTCCATTGAAGGTCCTGCCCTTCTGGAATTTTCGCAGGGGTGACTCCATTGTGCCACGTGACAAAAAGATCTTCATCCATGCGACGCCACAGTGTTGGACATTTCCTGACACAAGGCAGTGTCCAAAAGTCATTGCAAGTCTTCACTTTGTACTTGTGCTCAGCAAAATACCGAGTGCTAGATGATCTGGGATGAGCAACAGGCAGAAATGTGACCTGGCTGTCCAGTAACTCTGGATAGCCACAAAAGAGACCACTGGACAAAATAAACATGCAGTCAGTTGACGAGCGATGGGCATGAACCATTGGCATGACGGAGTCTGTAGCACTATTGATGAGAGCCACCTTCTTGCCATTTTTTTCAATATATTCATAATCATACACCACCATGGCAGATGTTGGTGTATAGAACATGGGTGATTCATCATCAACAAATCCAAGGCATTCAAAAAAGGTGGTGAGAATGTGTTTAGCATAGCATGGTGTAGCAATGCACAATTCATGTTGGTGTATTGGCGATGTACCATACAATACAATGTTGAGTGCAGAACTTCCTAGTAGAACAGAGTGTGTACTGTCCAGGATGGCATGCAGATGATTACTTGCATCACTGATAGTATGCATGAGGATGTAGTTCAGCCTGTCATTGATCACTTTATGACTGAGCATTGAGAATAGGTAGTTGACTGCAAAACATTGGACTATGTCCAGGAGGTCCATGAATCGAAGCATGTGGATCCAAACATCAACAATAAGTCCTGCTGCAAAATAGATCAATAAGTACATCCATGAACATTTTTGCAAAGACCTACCCATA
The DNA here is from genome assembly GCF_016647635.1 of Suillus subaureus. Taxonomy (NCBI): domain Eukaryota; kingdom Fungi; phylum Basidiomycota; class Agaricomycetes; order Boletales; family Suillaceae; genus Suillus; species Suillus subaureus. Next base: position 25,252 of record NW_024538646.1, read on the forward strand.
GTACAAGAAAGAAGTGAACAACACAAACTGAGATGGTATTTTGCTTTTTATAATCAACAAAAAAGGGGAAAGGGGTATTTTTTTCCCATTTGCTCCAAAGACATTAGATAAGCAGTCTTGATTAACACAAATAGATACTGGCATGGTGTCACAGGAGTGTGAAGTAGAAGAGGTAAGTGATTTCACAGCATGTTGAGTAGAAATTGTTTGTGACATGTGAAAGATACTAAAGCAAATGTCAGTATGACCAACAAAAACATTCTTGCCAAACAATGTTGGGCAGGGAGAAAAATAACAACCCACCCATTCTGGCCATCGAAAGTTGTAATGAAATTGGCATTGTTGAACCCACTGCCATCCTGTGCATTCATGATCACAGCATCTGATTCCTCACTGCCATGCCCAAAGATGTACTGCTGGAAGTTCCCAGCCTCTTCTGTGGATTTGTTCCTGTCACAATCTGTCATATGAAAAAATAAGACATAAATGCAAGTAAAACAGACCGGTAGGTCAGGATGTAGAACAAGATGCTTGTGTAGAAGAGTCCAGTCACCATTGCATTGGTATGGGACATTGTAATATGCTATGAGGAAGGGAGAAATGGGAGGCCCACTCAACCACATGGTGGTCTCCTTGGTGGCCTTGCTCTTGCAAAGATCTGCCACAACCTTGCCCTTCCTAAAGCAACCACCAACTTTGTTGATGGAGCAGGACAAGGCACTAAAGTTTGCAGGCATGAATGAGGAGAGGGGAGAAAGTTGAGCATCCCCAAAATGAGATTCAAGGAAGTAAAAAGGCATGAGGCTATCACTGGCCCAGTCCACGATAGACACAATACAGTGGGGAAAAGATGCAGAGACTGTGGTCTCATACCAGTTGTTCTTCAAGTCGATTTTGAAGTATGTCATGGTCAATATTGGGTGAAAGATCAAAGAAAGAATACTACTGAGATGTATGAGCTCAAGATGCATGGTGCCGTCTTCAGAGAGTACCTGGATCCAGACAACAGAAATCTTGACTTCACCAATAACTCTGGGTGCACCAGTGATGGTGAGTTTTTCAGCCTCATCAGGGAGGAAGCCATACAAGTGAACCATAGTCATACTCACCAAATAATCATCGGAATGAGCATGGATGTCCTGTGTGAGAGTGGGAGATGAAGCAGCTGCAAGAAGGAAAGTAAGAAGTGCACAAAATGCATTTTTGGGACTTGGGATGTGGTCATTGAAGGAGGGGGTTGGGATGGAGTGGATGTTAGGGAGGGCTGCACAGTTGGAAGAGTGAATGTGATCTAGTTCTGGGTGTGTGCCATCAAGGTATATCTGGCCTGACTAGGAGGAACAAGCGAAGTTGAGTTGTGCACAATATTCTATGTGGTGACCAAGGGCATGTGATGCAGGAATCAGGCCAACAACATCTCAAGTTGTTTTGTTTAATTCAATCATCATTTTTTGCAGGGCACTTGCTTTGCTATGGTTGAGCTATTGGCCATCTGTCCAACACTGCCTGCGATGCCTAGTTCCTGACTAAGCTTTCTTTTTCATGGACATCCCATACCAATGGTGTCAATCTCTGCTTGTATACTGCATAGTTGGCTGGAGAACTCCGTCACAGACTGCCATGGCTCATGTGCAGTCGCCTTGATCTTGACGATGTCAGCGCAACCTAACATAGATCGCAAATGTAATATTGCCTGCAACCATTCATCTTCATCTGTTGTATGGTCGATAAGTGTCTGCTGTGCAAGTACACCCTGGTGTTTGGTTTCCATATGCATATCCTCACTCTGACAACAACAAATCTTCTTTTTATTGAAAGGATGGAGCACCAGTAATCCATCTAGTGAGGTCACACAAGACAACATAACATAGGGAGCCTCTGTTCCAGTGCAGCCTTCAAAATCCACAATGGTGTGCTCAATAGTCTGTCCTTGTGCTTTATGAGTAGTCATGGCGAAACCCGGCGAAATTGGAAGTTGAGTGCACTTAATGTGGCATCTCTTTCCACTGAACAGATTCTCAAATGACATGTCAACTGTGTCTGGCAAAACAACAGATTGATGGGCTTCAAGATGAGGAAGGGGCTTGCCCAAAGTAGATGGAGTATCAATGACACATGATGTAGCATGGTGATCACCATCGGTGTCAACTGAAAAACGAATGCTCTTCAATTTTCCTGTACAACCATTCACAATTCCCACATTGACATCAAAGTTTTGACTAATCATTACAGGCATGCCAATGACAAGTGGGATTTTTCCAAGATGCTGAGAAGTTGATCCTGAATGTAGACCAATTAAATGGGAACATAGGTCAGAGGAGTCAATTAATCAACCATTATGCTTGTCAAGACAGTGATACCAATGCACAGGCTGGTGTGTGAATTCTGCATATGACAATGTCACTTGTTCATTAATAACATCTTTCACATCATTGGTAAACACAATAATGGGTGCATCAAGCCACTCCCCAAACGCCCAGGTCAGTCTTACTTTAGATATCATTCTATTAGATAACAACTCATAATCATCATCAGAACAACTACCAGTCCTCAAATGCTCAAGAACTTCAACAAAATGTGCATTATGATCACCGCTTTGCCACATGATGGTTTTGAGTAAAACAACAATAGTGACCAACAACCATAGTAGTTTACCAAACATGCTATTCTGTCCCCGAACAGTGGAGACTGCATGTGTTCACCTTATGATGCAAAGCTCATAGCCCAACAGGTGGCAGTTGTGCGAAATCACCAGCAAACACAATACTAATTCCTCCAAAAGGAGCAGAGTTTTCTTTTGCTTCACACAGAGCCTCATGAATTTGAACAAGGAAGTTACAACTGATCATCAAGACCTCATCAACAAGCAAATAATCAATGTTCTTCCACATGGCAATGAGATCCTGTTTGGATTTTCCTTTACTGCCTTTCTTCCTTTGTTGATTCAAACTTAATGCAGAGTGCAATGTCATGCCTGTGATGTTGTGAGCAGCAACTCCCATAAATGATGTCAAGTGAAATTGCCTTTCTTCACCTTGCCTATTAAAGAACTCTGTCACAGCAGTGATAACATGTGACTTTCCTGTCCCTCCAGGGCCACCCAAATACATGCAAAGTGGCTCTGAGCTCTGTGTCAATGAATGATTTGCTATCAGAGAAAATGTGTGAGCCTGCTCTTTGTTTAGACCATACTCCAAAATCATGGCTGATATACATATCAACTGCTACAGGTTCCGCCACAAGTGGTTCAGCATGTTGCACAATCGATGGAGCCACATCTGGTATGGTATGTGATGAAAGGTTGCCAACTGCCACCCAGAAATCATTCCCAGAAGACATCTCAACATCTGGTGCACACGATTCTTTGGGCAATGGTCGCACATCGCAATTATGCTCAATGACATGCTGTTTCCATGCCTCTCTCCTGAGCTTGTAAGCATTCTGCCATTCATCTTCCAATGAAAGATTATTTTTATCCACTTCATTGATATTGCCATCCATTGAATTGACACCGATTGCTAGTGCCAAATCTTTGGCAATAGAAAATTGGCCTGCTATTTCCATATGATGCAAACAGTCCAATGTCGCATCCTGCTGTTGGGATTTCTTGATGGACAAATTCTGTTCAATATGCTCCATGTGCAAAAGAATATCTTCCTTATTCAGCTCATTATCTACTGATTCTTCTGCATATGTTGTATGCTCTAGGACTTCACTGCAAACATGATTTGATCGATTGGAAGAACACTGATGATGATTTGTAAAATGGTCATCTCTGCTATCTTTGCATTCATGTAAGATTTGCATGTTTTTCATAATGAAAATTTTGTTCAGCAGACAATCCATACTGAAATTTTCAAAGGCAGCCCACCACATCTCAAACATGCCACACAAATCATTGATTGTGGTCCAAGGCTTGAATAATATAAGCATCATCTGGCAATATCTCTCTCTCACCTCAAGACGATCACATCTCAGTAGTGATGGACCTATTGGAACAGGAACATAGCACCTGTCTGGATGATGTATGATGAGACAATGTGTTTGGCTCTTGGAGTGGCTGTCACACAACTCAAAGGATTGATGTGAATGCGACTTATCCTTCATGATGTCTTCTATTGAAATCTGATCGTCATGCTTGTGTTTGTTTTTCTCATTTCTGTCATATCCACATATCTGGATCTCAGATCCAATCCTTATCTCATCTCAGATCTGATCCACATCTTATCTCCCTCCAACATCTCATCATCCATTCTGTCCACTCGTCCGGTCCGGTCCACAATTCATCCGAATCCACAACCAGCACTTGTCTCTTTTCGGTAATCCCCTAACTCCAGTATTTCAGTTATCTGTATATCTGTCCTGCTCCCTGATCTGTTACCTATGCTTCATTTCCATTTCATTATTTGTGATCCATTTCTACTTACCAATAGACCATCCATATGCTTCATACATAGCCTCAGACTCTGCTGATTGATCATTCCATTAGATACCTATAGTATATAACCTCCTGTAACTCTCTGTAGTACCTCAGTTCAAATATCATCTTAGTTCTACTCATTCCTGTCCTCCAGACTTGAGTATCTCTACTCTCGTCACCCTCTGAGACTTAGGATTGATTCCTATAGTCTATCTGTATCCGCCTCTGTCTCTGACAGTCCATTACCATTAGTTTCTAGTCTGGACTCATCTGGATTAGCCCTACAATACTTATCCCTCATCTGGAAGTCATCTGGATCCGCTATGCTACTCGTCTGACCTTCCGGACGCATTAGTCTTGCCTTCCTGAAATAAGGGGCACTACTTGGGTAAGAGGCGCAGCGCATGAGCTGAGGCCAAAGCCCTTTGGATCCAGTTATCCCTTGAGTACGACCTTAAGAATTTCTAACAGAACTCATTGTGCAAGCATTGTCTATGTCCATGTAATCAAAACCTAGACCATCATCAAGTCCCTCTTCCTCTACATCTTCTTCATCAGGTGTATCTGCACCAGCATCACCTTGGATCTGTTTGATTTTTTGTTTCTCCACTTGAGCCACAGAATCCCATATACACATTTCATGAAGAGCTAAAGCTCTTAATTGATAGTCTTCCACTTGATTTGCTCTAGGAACCAATATCCCGTCGTCATCTACAACCAAAGCAACCTCATCATTGGCCAAAGCACCATCTGCAATGTCTTGCAAAATATCCTCATCCGCTGTTAACTGCAATGAGCATTCCCAGTCATTTTCTGCATCTTCTGTTGAATGCATTTCTTCATCCTCAGACACTCCAACCTTTCCATATCCTTCATCACGCAACTGCTTAGGAAGGGGCATGATGGCATCAGCATAGTTTTCGAAAGAAGTCCAAAAGAGGTTTTTATACTCATGACTGGTATAATGGTCACCAAAGTCCATCAGATAAGCCACAACTTGCTGTGCTGACAACTCTTGGTGCAAAATCATAGCATGAGCGCTCTTCCTGATCAGCTCCTTTGCCCTAATTGCTATCTCATCATCTGCAGGATCAAACTCAGATAGCTTTTGCCTTGCCAGATCTAATGCAGCATATGCAACATGAGCTTGCAATTGAGATTTGGTGATGTAATCCGTGATATAATATAATATTGTTTTTGCTGATGCTTTTAATTACTATATAATATAAAATAAACATGTTAATTATATTAATTATTATTTTAATATTAAAAATAGTTTTTATTTAGTTAATAAATCAAAAAATAGAATAGTTCATGCTTTTGAAATTTTTAGCACCCAAACCAATGAACTTAATGTCCATGTTGCAACATACAGCTTCCAACATCGATGAGTTGAAATTATTCACCATGCCATTTAAACAATGTAAGCAAATCTCCCCTGTTTCATCATCAATGTAGCTGCTTCCACAATAGTGACTTTCATCAAGGTCAAATCTACACTCTTGTAGATGGGGAGCTCCCTTCCAATACTTGAAGCATGTGAGGTTGTGTTTGTGAGTCTGGCAAGCTTTCACCAAGTGATGCAAGTCATTTTGATGCACTATTGTAGCCCACAGATCTTCCTCATTTGAGATTGGAGGGACGCCATGCACTGAACATGGATGATGCACCATCAATGGGACTAAGATATCAGGATCTGGTTCAGAAGGGATGTCATTTGATATAGTGTCATCTAAAAACACCAACAACTGGTCACAAAAATTTGTATCTTTTGCTTCCATGATATGTTGTTTAGTTTCATTAGGATCATGACCACCTTCCAGCCACACCATCATGTGACAATGCAACATGCCTCAACCTTGAGACTTGACACACCCATAATACGCCTTCACATGACCAAGGATACCCTCAACAGCTGTGCCTTTTGACTTATCAAATCCTAAAATGGCGCTAAGAAATGACTTAATATACAAGTTAAAAAACTTCACTGTGACTGTTGGGTTGCGAGCAACCAGAATAGATTGCCCCCAAAAGTCAGGTACTTTGTTCAGGAGCATATCATCAATATCTATCTCAGATCCTGCCAAAAATTTAACAATAGGATTGTACACATCTGTGGGGTTAATTGTGATATAAAAGTTCAGCAGGCCTTTGTCAAACATCAAACCTCAAATTTGGTTGCGCATCATAGCTTGCACTGAGCCACTTCCTGGAACATGAGAGGTAACACCATTCACTTCCTTTAACAGGCAACACACTTTCTCTTCTTCAGGAGTATAGGTTGTAGAAAAATCACCCTTACAAACATGTTCAGCAACTGTGTGAACTGCTGATGACGATGCTGTCGCAAAACTATCTGACACCATTGCAAATGAGGTGCACTTGATTTTAAACTGGTATGTAACAATGATGTCCTCCACTGTAAAATATTAAACACCACAAACAAAAAGGAGTAATGCTCTTGAAAATGCTTGTCTGCTAAATTAAAAAGGTGCTTCACCTGGTGTTTAAATGATAGAGGACGCATATGGTGAGGATGTTCAAATCCACCAAGACCATATGGAAACAAAGTAGGATAAATTTTCAGGAGTAAATCAGGATTGACATATTCATTCATAGGACTGGGTCCATGTGGAACTTGAATGAAGCCTCCACCTTTCTGTTTCACATGACAGAGGGCAGCTGCACGAAGCTCATGAGATGGAGCATTACCATCAACATCAGTCACCACCACATGCTGAAAAACATCTGTGTCAGGCAAAGCATTTACATGTCCTTTGACCACATCACTAAGCTCAGGGGCTACATCATGAAAAGAATCTCCTTCACAATCATTAATACTGTCATATTGTGAAATGAGTGCATCCTCTGCTCGTTGACCATCTACAGGAACAGTCTTGATATGAACTGGTAAAATGTCTTCCTCGCCCAAAGAATCTAAATGGCCATGATCGATAGTCACATCAGCATAGAGTGTATTGTGTTTGTGCAGCCATATCAAAGCCGACCTAACTTTTTTTCTGTGTATGATCAGCGGTTTTGCATGCTTTCGCAGCCAATCAACAGTGGGTGGAGATGAACCAACAAATAAGACACAGATTGGTGTCACAATCTCTTCAACTGGTGGAGGCAGCACTTCTAACACCTTTGATGGATGCTGTGGAAAAACAATCACGTTTCCTTTCAAGCTTCTTTGAGCATTTGGTATGTGACACGACTCCTCCTGCAAATGCAAAATGAAGCATTTCACTCTGCACAGCGCTATCATCATTTCTTCAGCAATTGTAAGGTCCTGTAACTGAGAAGGAAGTGGGCCAATAAAATTGTGATTCACCAAAGCCAATGGCGGCATCTTTCCCCTTTTCAGCGACAAGGCACAGTCCCTGCAACAATATGCACCAGTGGGGTGTTTGGTCTCTCCATTCTCAAATGACAACCCCTGGCTTTCATACATAACATGATCAAAGATGTTCTCTCAAATACTGGATTCCATCAAATCTTGGTACATATAATGTTTGTCAACAACATGGCCTTTATGTAGGTGCTTATCAGGATGATTCAAGAGAGCAACATCGAATTCTTTAAAAGATAACAGTTGTCTCTCCTTAACATTATACTTTGCTGCACATGCAAAGCAAACAAAAATAGCTAGCGCTTCCAAACTCGTTTGTTCTTGAAAAATCTCGATGATGCACCTTTTCCTATCCTCTGATACAATGCGCAGCCAATCCACAGCAATTCGTGCACATTCTTGATCAATTCTATCATGCTCACATTGTTTCTTAGTGCAATACACGCACGCGCGCTTGCCCTTTGTAAGCCAACATGAATCTTCAAGTGGTTTCTGAGCTGCAAGAGACTGTCATATCATTGTACTCAACACCATGGCAGCACAATAGGTGCAACAATGGCTTGCATGCAATGGCCTTGCAAATTGAATTTAATAGGTGAATTTGGAGGTCTGTCACCTGTTCACTTGTGTCACAAAAACCATCAGAACTGTCGGCAGAAAAATGCAGCATGGTATTGTTATCTGACACACTGCCAGTGCAATACTCATCAACTATGTGATAACACAAGTTGCTATGATACTGTGCATGCAAAGCACACTCACCTTTTGACATGTGATCAATGATCCTATCCAACAACTGATCCTTTGTGCCCACAAAACACAGATCATGCCAAGAAGCTATGGCTTCCAGAGAAATCTTCAACATGTGTTCTACATCAGAGAATAATAATTGTGATGATTTAGAGACACACTCATAGGTACCCCAACTATGAAATATTTTTGAAATGCTGATAGCTCTACACCTGCGATGTTCTTCTTGATCATGAATAGAGGCTAGATCAGCACAAATACTTTGAGCAATAATCCAGAGATGTTACGAACTAGGATAGTTCTAATGACAGATGACTCAATAAGAGTCAGGACCTCTGCCAAGATTCTATGTGAGACGATAAGTCAAGCATTCAGTATAAGCTAAGTTAGAAGGAGTGCCTCTAACTTAAAGTATGGTTCAGACGACAAGAGATTGGAGGTCTCAAGTGAAGGATGTTTCAGGTATAACCTAGTAAGATTAAAGTAAAGAACTAAAGCATACAAGAGGACTATTTATAGTGAGCTACAAGTGCTTTAGGGCAGACATGAGAATGTATGTGAGTCAAAGATAAGAGATACATAAGTGATAGCAAGAATAGGTCATCTAGCAATGGCAATGGCAATCATGATGTAATACAAGATGTGAACAAAAGATAAGTCTAGTGGCAGCATCATGCGGCTTGTGACATAATACACAGTAAGAGAGAAAATGAATAGGGGCATACATGGTTGTAACAAGAGATAATCGCCTGATATTACAGAAGGGTTCGAAGACATTAACATGTCTAAGATACAATTAGCAAGATCAGAAGACGAACTAAATCCTGCAGCAATCTCATGACAACCGGTATAATCACAATGCTTAGAGCATGCATCTAGAACCACATGCTCACCATGAAGCAGATGCTTTAGCAGCAGATTGTGCAGCTCCACCACTGGATAAAACTGCCTGATTACTAAACCATGCAATGCACATGCCTCATGCAAGAGAGAAGCATCAGACAGGAAAGGGCCAAGACAAACCCCAGAATGACATGACCCAAAAAAAACATCACAGACAATTGAAACTGAGCATCTATGAGATGTCAACACTGCCCTGTCGAGGGACAAAGACTGAGATAATTCCCAATTAAAGCTATTTTCAGGTTGAATATGGCTGGTGTCACCACTGAATATACATGAAGTATCTAAAGACATAAACCCAAATCAGTATAAAAACAAACAAATAAAAAGAACACCTTCACCTGGAGAGTGAGACATAGAATGGGAATAAGGATTGAAAGCAGGAATCTCATCTTTGCACCCAACAATGTGCCACAAAGAGATCCAATTATTCCCAATGACAACATCAGAAATGAGACCAGGAGCAACCTCAAACTTGACATTGGTTGTGAGCACCTGGCCATCATAGGAGGCCATGAGAATTTCAGAAAAGCGCGAGATCAGGCCTGAGTGACCAAGCAAAAGAGCAATGGAAGGAGAGACAAAAGAAAGATGCAAATTCAAGTCAAAAACAACAGATACAGGAAGGCAGCCTATGAACGAGGTCATGCTGGTAGCAGGAAACAGGGAAACACAAACAAGGGTGCACTGATATTTGCGAAAGCCTATCAAGGGCTGGACTGATCAATCAACACAGCTTATTACTATCTGAGGCAGGAAAAAAGGGGTGCCAAAATTGGACGAATCTACCGCAAAAACGTGAAAATAGCGAGCTATATAACCCACTCCCTAAAGGTAGCAGGAATATGCACTTAATTCCACACACCTCTTGCCGATGCTTCTCTGGCTTTTCCCACATCATCACAGCCATGCTCACTGTCACGCATGATGAGCACCACTACCTGAGACATCAAATCTCATTGTTTTCAAGTGCACTTTTTTCACTTATGATACCATTACTTGTCCTATACCATCTGGCTGCTTGAGACCGCAGGAAACACTCAATAACCTTCTTGCTGTCTCTAATTTTGTCATTTGCTTACTCATCAAGATCATTACTGTCTTCTGCACTGTATCACTGGGGGAAAAAAGAGATTATGGACCAGTGGGAATGTTGCATGAACCTTAGATTCTATCAACATTATCACTGTATTTTAACTACATAACCACAAAATGACAATATGGTACATATTCCTATATGCAGCTGGACTTGAATGTGGAACTCAAAGTTAAAACCCTCTACCATACTATACATATCCCTCCTTGTCTTCACACTACAATGTTATATTGACATTGTCAATTATGGGTGTTAGCTACAACATAGTACTAGTTGCTGCATAATAGTTAGGGAATGACACAGGTATACCTGTGGGTGTCACAAGCATCACCCCTGCAGATATACCAACACCCACACCAACACCCATGGAAGGTAGCACCTGTGGGTGCACACTAACATAGGACAAAAAAACAAAACAAAATGTACCTAAGTCTAAGTTGATGTAACAAAATCCTGTCCCACCCATCCTTGAGCTCCTCCTCAGCATCGCCCTCAATGTCAGGCAAGGTGGTAACCTTCAACACATCCTCCATATTGATGAGGTTCAGATGGCTCCATGTGCTGAGGCACAACAGCGCCCTTGTTGACTGTGCAGATAGATGTGAACAAACATGGGAGAGAAGGAGCTGACCATGGCTGAAAAGATGCTCAACATTGACTGATGTATGTAGCTGTAGATCATGTCAGAATGATTCATACTTAAGAAAAGAGTTGGACATACCAGGAATTGTAAGATAGTCAAGTGCCATGTGGGAGAGGCAAGGATAGGAAGTGTGCCACTCATGCCACTATGTGATAGCATTAGTAGACACATTCTCAACATCAGCGCTCAGGTAATGGTCTACTTCATCTCCCAGGTCTGTCAACTTGGGTGGAGCAAGCACTTGCATCTCATCAAAAATATTCTAAGGAGGTCAGTCAAGGTAAACAGAATGAAGAGAAGTAAAAAAAAACTGTGCAAGATGTGTCTACTGCTGGAACAATGTCAGGTTCTATCTCAACATCAGCATCACCTTCAATCTCCATATCCAAGTAGTACCATTCAAACTCAGCACACACCAGACTTTCTGCAGTCTCAATCCATCCCTCCTCCCAACCAGCAGACTTGAAGTAGGATAGTTTATGGCACATCAGGAAAAACTGTTCTGCACTAGAGGGCTATATAGATAGGGGTCCAAAAAGGCCCAACTATAACAGCTTTTGGGGCTAATATAGCTCTATAAAGAACTCTATAGCAACACTCATTTCATCCATGGCTTTAACCACTTTAATAAATATAGTGGCTATTTGTCATATGCCATTCCGGACTCTCAACTCTAAATCTGCTTCTCCAGATATCTGGATCTGAGATCTGGATCTCCAATGATCTGATCTATCTTTATCTTCCTTCTGGAATCCAAACCCTATATCAGTGCCCAATCCCATTTAGACTTCCCCTGTCTCTGGACTCTGGTTAACTATGTTTCCCTTCTGATTATTGATCTGTTACATACATTTCATTTCCGATATGCATTATTGGTAATCCGTCCTACTTACTAATAGATATGCTCCATACAGAGCCTTTGTGTTTGCTGACTGATTCCTATATGATACCTACAGTATATAAACCTCCTGTAACTCTCAGAAATACTTCAGTTTGAATATCATCTTAGTTCCTGCTCATTCCTGTGTCCCCTGGACTTGAGCCAAGTCTCTTGTCATATTCTGAGTCTTAGGATTGTATCCTAGACTACATCTCCGGCTCTACCTTAGGGTAGTCTATCCTCTGTTAGCTTCTAGTCTGGACTTTGTCCAGATTAGTCTTATCCACTTGTCCAAGTAACATCTGGACATCCATCAGATTTATCTCATGTTTCAGATCCAGATGTCCATTGTCCACCCTAGTCAAATCCTGGAAACTCCAACAACTGTTCTAGCCCCCAGAAATTAAGGGCACATACTTGGGAAAGGGACACAGTGTATGAGCTGAGGCCAAGCCCTTGTGATCTGACCCCCTTGAGCACGCGACCTTAACACTATTATTGAACTCATTTTTCCAAAGGCGCCTTGTGATGATCAAATTTTTTTCATATGAGATTACAACCCTAATACAGTGTTTGGTATGCATACTTGGTGGACCAGTTATTTAACAAGAAAGGATCACAGCTATCTAGTACATTTTCTGGTCTCCATTCTTCAGGAACACCTCTGGCACCAAAACAAGGAATAAGCTGACATGTCTGACATATACTGCTGATAGGAATGATATCTGCTGGAGCCATGTTACTGTTCCTTAGAGGCATCTTCTTCACCTGATACATAAGGTGGTCTTTCTCTGGTGCAGGTTTAAGTGGAGTATACCATTGGATATAGGCCAGGGGTTCTGTAGGCCAGTACTCTGGGGAGGCAAAAGCACCGTAGACCTGTTGGGGTAGCTTGAACAATAAATGTAGTCTATCAATTCTTGTACCTGGATTCTATAATCAGATTTTAACAAGAAAAGTAAACAAAATCAACTCACCTTGAGGCCTGTGCCTTCACACTCATCAGTCCTCATCACCACAACAGTATCAAACTGTTCCTAACCATGGGGGCCTCTAGTCTTTGGGCATGCTCTTACCCAGTCATTTGGTCCACAGTCATCCACTGCATCCTCCCCCAGTTCCTCCAAAACAAACTTAAAACCATGGTATACATCAAGCTTTTTAAATGGAAGCTGCATCATCTCCAATCTATTATACCCCAAACCTTCACCTATAGCCCTTCTCTGCAACTGATTAAGATAATTTTTTATGTCCTGTATCAGTCTAGGGCAGCAAAGGGACTCCATGATATCTTGAAGTGATTGACCATAATGATGGAGCCTTTTTGGTAGGGATATGTGAGGCCGGGGATTAGTCTCACATGGGTTAGGTGTTTTGCCTAGACTATCCAAGTATAGCTGGAAAGATGACACATTCTTATACCTATCCAGCCAGGAAGCCATTTGTGGGAGCTCATCCCTTTTATTGGTAGCCCTCCAGGCATTCTTGGCAAAATTGATATGGAGGCGCTCAAAAGCCTCAGTATTGTAATTGTCCATAGCACCAAACATGTGAGTAGAGTTGATATAGTGAGTGAGGCTGTGTATTTTGGGAATATTGAAGTGGTCCCTTACACCCAGCTCAATAAGCACTACCTTGTGTTTGTGAGATGCATCCAAAGCATCTTGGAGATAGCCTAGGGTGTGATCATCATGGGTGGGGTACTGGGCTAAATAGATGAAGTCTAGTAGGGAGTAGTAGGCAAGTATGACCCTTCTAAGAACCTTTCCCACTAAGCATCCCAGTAAGATGTGTGCCATCTCTTTTCTCTCTCTACCAGAGATCTGGGAGAGCTCACTCCATCCATTCTGGAAATGAAGAATCCCAAAGCAGGGCAGCAGCACTTTGATCCTAGCATCTAATTCTGAGGGATGCAGGAAGTAATTGCACCAGGCAACCATGTGTTTGAATATTCCCTGATAGAGCTGGTGAAGGACATTAGGGGTCATGGAGAGATGAATGTTGGAATAGGGAAATACTTCCCAGAATGGACACTGCACTGTACCAGAAACCCCCTTGGATTGACAGAGTGAGTGAAATTTATGGAGGTTGTGAGATTTGGCTTTGGCGTCCTTGATCACTCCCATGGTCCATGCTTGAGTGTGCAGTTCTCCAGGTGTATTGGAACCAAAATCTGACACTGGGCTCTGACATTTGGGACAAGTCCCATACTTCGCACAGGTGACCAAACACTGTTCCAGATAGTAGGCCACATAACAGGCAAGAATAGGGTGTATCCTCCAGACCTTTCCATCTCCACCAACCATGTCCATCCTAGTATGCCCAGCCTCCTTTAAAGGTTCTAGGATTGTACACATAGAGTCATGGAATAAACACTGTATTCTGGACATTTTCTCCTTCTTGGAGAGTTTAGAGTTTGATATCTTGTCCATGGAGAGGTAACCTACAGTGGCTCAAAAAACTGTCCACATGTTTTTGCATTTTTTACTATTTACAATATTGTGTGAGAATACATAAAGACCTCAGTGACATGCTGATACCATATTGTAGTGCTGCTTCAGGGCTTTGGATTGAGCACCACATCATGAGAATCAGAGGAGATATGGTGGAGATACAAGGCTTACAAAATCATGACTCATGTGGACAGTTTTTTGAGCACATATTAAAACTATATAAATCATCATTTATGACACCATAACAATCATGCCACCATTAAATAAATTATAAAGTGGTGTCATTATGTCATTTTAAAACCATATCTAACTATACAAACCAAAAATTTCCATATGTCATGGTTATATTCACCATGAAAGCCACCCCCCCTGCTCAAAGGGATAATATCCTCTCTCTTTCCTATTCTGGCCTCTCTGCTTGTCAAATTTCCTCTAGAACTGGAGTATCCAAGTCCACTGTGGCCAAGTTCATCAAAGAAAGTCACACAGAGAAGGAAAACTTCTGTGAAGGGCATCCATCCAAGCTCACCTCTACTGATAGGAGGGCTATTATTCAACATATCACTACAGGAAAGGCTGTCCAGGTCACCTATTACATCAATTCCACCATCACATTCCCTGTCTCTTCACACACTGTGAGAAACATTCTCAAGACAGCTCATCTCAGGTCAGTAACAAGGAAGAAAAGGCTCTCCTCTCTATCACACATATGCAGAGATGACTAACCTTTGCCTTAGCCCATCAGAATTGGATTACATGGACTGGAAGCATGTTATATGATCATATAAGACCACAATAAATAGGATTGGGTCAGATGGCAAGGTATATATGTGAAAAAAGAAGGGTGCTAGTCCTCTCTGCATGTGTGTGATAGAGAGGAGAGCCTTTTCTTCCTTGTTACTGACCTGAGATGAGCTGTCTTGAGAATGTTTCTCACAGTGTGTGAAGAGACAGGGAATGTGATGGTGGAATTGATGTAATAGGTGACCTGGACAGCCTTTCCTGTAGTGATATGTTGAATAATAGCCCTCCTATCAGTAGAGGTGAGCTTGGATGGATGCCCTTCACAGAAGTTTTCCTTCTCTGTGTGACTTTCTTTGATGAACTTGGCCACAGTGGACTTGGATACTCCAGTTCTAGAGGAAATTTGACAAGCAGAGAGGCCAGAATAGGAAAGAGAGAGGATATTATCCCTTTGAGCAGGGGGGGTGGCTTTCATGGTGAATATAACCATGACATATGGAAATTTTTGGTTTGTATAGTTAGATATGGTTTTAAAATGACATAATGACACCACTTTATAATTTATTTAATGGTGGCATGATTGTTATGGTGTCATAAATGATGATTTATATAGTTTTAATATGTGCTCAAAAAACTGTCCACATGAGTCATGATTTTGTAAGCCTTGTATCTCCACCATATCTCCTCTGATTCTCATGATGTGGTGCTCAATCCAAAGCCCTGAAGCAGCACTACAATATGGTATCAGCATGTCACTGAGGTCTTTATGTATTCTCACACAATATTGTAAATAGTAAAAAATGCAAAAACATGTGGACAGTTTTTTGAGCCACTGTAGCTGTCATATCCGCATATCTGGATCTCAGATCTGACCCTTATCTCATCTCAGATCCACATCTTATCTCCAATCCTATCCACATCTTATCTCCCTCCAACATCTCATCATTCAATCTGTCTACTCGTCCAGTCCGGTCCACAATTCATCCGAATCCATAACCAGTGCTCATCTCCTTTCGGTAACCCCCTAACTCCAGTATTTCAGTTATCTGTATATCTGTCCTGCTCCCTGATCTGCTACCTATGTTTCATTTCTGTTTCATGATTTGTGATCCGTTTCTACTTACCAATAGACTATCCACATGCTTTGTACATAGCCTTGGACTCTGCTAATTGATCATTCCATTAGATACCTATAGTATATAACCTCCTGTAACTTTCTGTAGTACCTCAGTTTGAATACCATCTTAGTTCTACTCATTCCTGTCCTCCAGACTTGAGTATCCCCACTCTCGTCACCCTCTGAGACTTAGGATTGATTCCTATAGTCTATCCATATCCGCCTCTGTCTCCAATAGTCTATACTGTTAGTTTCTAGTCTGGACTCATCCAGATTAGCCCTATGATACCTATCCCACATCTGGAAGTCATCTGGACCTGTTACAATACTTGTCCAACCTTCCGGACATGTTAGTCTTGCCTTCCTGAAATAAGGGGCAATACTTGGGTAAGGGGCACAGCGCACGAGCTGAGGCCGAAGCCCTCCAGATCCAGTTATCCCTTGAGTACGACCTTAACAATTGCTTGCAATGCACCACAAGAGCCCATAGCCAGCCTTGTCCTTACTATGTGTGAGTACATTGTGAGATGTATACAGAATCCGCTATCGAAGAAATTATGTCAAATGAAACTGATTGTAATGTAACTATCATTCACCTTGGAGATGTCTTGAAATTTGTTTCCATTGCTAAATGAAATGTTAGTGACATGATCAAAATGGTTCAGATTTTGCCATTGTGGAAAGGCATCAAACCTTCAATTCATAATTAAATGAAATGTCTCAGAAATACAAACAGATTAATGACTCACTGATCATCAACCATTTTCAGTGCTTCATGCCCCAGGTCCTCTATGTGTTTCTTAAGGTCTTTGAACTTATGTCTACCAAATAATCACATATGCCACAAGTGAAGTGAATCCTATGAAATGATTTCATGTGGGTCTGAATTTGGAACTCTCCAAAACACATTCTGGTAATGGTTCATATTAATAACATCACCCAAAAGACAGATATGAGAAACATGCACCTTGACAGGTCTCAAACCTTGTTCTTTCAGCGCTTTGTAAGAACCTAGATGGTTCTCACTGCGAGTTCAAAGGGGTGTGGTGACCACAGGTGCACTATAATGCTGAGTGCAAGACAATAAACAATGGATATAGCAATGCAATTTAGATAACAAGTGCAAGACAGAAACTGGGAGACTAGTATGATTGCCTGTCGTAGTGAGTGTACATGAGCTACTCTTATACATCAAAATACTAAGGGTCCTTGGATATTGACAGGCTGAACGATTATGTGAAGACAGACGCTGAAGGGAGTGGCATCACTCCTGACAGGGTAGGGTAGACAGAGAGTATGAAATGATTGAGTGAGTGTTAATCTAAATGGGTATGTTATGGACATAATGACAAGAATTGCATAGTGGATTTGACAGATTCAGAGACAGTGAGCTGAGAATGGGGTGACAGTGATGAAGAATGAGATTGACATTGATAGTGCACTGATTGTGGTTAAGGTAAGCATTGAAATGGCTATTTCTGGTGTCAAACAATTGCTAATCCTTACAGCTTCTTCTCCAGCAACTCAGTCATCAAAGTACAGCTGAATACAAGCTTGCACTTCTTCAGTAGTCTGGAGAGGGTATGTCATGGTGTGGTCATATAGTTTTGTTGAGGGGATGAGGCAGACAGGGCATGGGCAATTGCAGTTCTCCCATATTAGCACCATCATGCACCTGCCATTAAACATGTAAAAATGACTGAAACATTAACCTACAAAGACTTACTGCTCCTCATAATCAGCTGAAAGTAGAAGGATCAAAGGGAATAACCAATGTGTGATGCGATCATGGCACTTATGTGTGAATCCTGTCTTTGCATACAAGATGATGGACTCAAGTAACTTGAAGAATGATTCATGCCAGACAATGTGTTTGAGATTTGTATGGCTTAGTTTTCCATCTCCTCCAGAATCTTCAGGGACCTATTATCAAACAGTCATTTATTAGCAATAGAAGGAGTTGGCTTGCCACATCAAGCACCAAATCAAGTTTGTGAATACTTACGATAGGTAGCCAGCCTACTACTCATCCACCACCAATTCCATCTCGGTTCCTGATGTCAACTGGTAGATTGGCACAGTGAGCAATAACAGGGTAGCCCTTGACTGTGCCAGACAAGGACAAATAGGTCTTGTCTGCATATAGTATGATGGCAAATGGGGCTCCATTACTAGGTAATGACAACTATTATAATAGAGTAGTAAACAACATCAGTTTGGTGTGGGTGGTGGCATGATAATAAGGACATACCTGGATATACCACCAGTGGTCAGCTGTCTACAGTTCATGGATAAAGTGCTTGTAATCAGTCCCATCATGTTTATACAAGTGCTGTGCATCCCATATGAAGTGCAGTCCCAATAATGGTTCACTAAGCAAATCCATTGCCCAGTCCCATAATGGCCATGCATGCATCTCAAACTCCAAGACCTCCTTCTTATGCTGGACAGGAACAATATACTTCTCAAACTGAAACAACATTTATATTACAAGTGATACATGATTATATATGATTATATTACACTCACTGGAGTCATCTGGCTTGCTGCAAGATCCCAAGCTCTTGACAGATCGGCATGAGATCTTAAAGTAAAATTAGTGTTGCTATCTAATATCCTCCAAACCAGCTTTAACAGTCGGTCCATCTGATCTTTGTTGAGAGTAGCTTGATGTGCAATTTCAGCAAACTCAAAGTCTGCACAAGATTTGAATGGAATCCATGGTGCTTCATCATCAATGCATGGCCTCATGTTGTTAGCATGAGCATGCCCAAATGCAGAAAAACATTTGATTACAGGCTCATGACAAGCATTAGGATGATACTCTGTCTTTAAGGCATTGAAATCAGGATGGGTAGCATCAAGAGGTGTGACAAAGGCCATGATGCCAATGGGTGGAAGCAGATATTCATGCACAATGACTGGACCATTGCTTGACATGCTGCAATCTGAATCTGAGCCTGAATTATAACCATGATTAGTTTGAATAGAATGAAATAAACACCATATGTGGCTGGAGTGAATTGCCATTGATGCTCATTGCATTGCCTGGACTATGATCAGTCCCATGTGTTCCTGGACCTATCAAGGCAAGATCAGTGGGTGCAGGAAGCACATTATCACCAGATGGCGCCTGATGAGACATCAGCTGAACCTTGTGATCCAGATGTCACTTTCTATCTTGGCAACATTCTGATCCAAACGTTACAGTCCATGATTAGTAAATTAAACTACACATTGTATTATAAGTCAAACATACCTTGTTTTTGGGCCTTACTGGTTGCCTGTGCTGCAAGTAAAGCAAACTCCTTGTTGTCCTTCTTCTTCTGCCACTTCTGCAGGTAACTGTTTTCGTGTGATTTGATCCTGCAAGTCAAAAAAGACTGAGTACAGTATTAACACTGCACAATGTTGCTGGACAATGAGCTTAATATATAATGATGTCCTGGTGGTGTCATTGCAATAATATAGATAATTATGAACAGAACAACAACTGAATGGTTGACAAGGTAGATGATATTGGATTCAGTCTATTGAAAGAGTTATACATCAATAAGAGCACATTGGAACACACGAGCCAGTCTTGGAAGTTGCCACAATCATGGGATGTGCCTTTCAAGGACCTTCAAATATAGGTTCAGCCATGCCATCTCAGATGCAATACAGCTGGAAGGTGCCTTCACAATGTCTAAATATGGCAGTCTTCCAATGCACCTTTACCTTTTTCTGACACACTTGTTACATTTCTCATACCAATATGTAGTATCCTTTTCATGTACTACTCATTCTACTGTATTTCACACATCCAAGTCATTGAATCATATACCAATTGAAACAGATTGTTAAGAACCATGTTGCTCAAAGGAGAGAGAGACTGACTCAGAGGGGCTTGGCCTCAGCTTGTACACTGTGCCCCTTACCTGAGTATGTGCCCTTCATTTCATATGAGGTCCGATGATGGTCCAACAAAGTCCGGAGGACTTCCAGAGGAGCATGGGAGAGTTCTGGAGGAAAGCAGGAAGTGTTCAGGAGAGTTCCCACTGCAAGGTAATACTTCTACAGGAAACAGGACAGGAGGACAGGAGGGCAGGAGGGCAGGATGACGGAGGACAGAAGGACAGGATGTCCAAAGGTATGGAGGGCAGAACGTCTGAAGGACAGGATGCCCGGAGGTACGAGGGACAGGAGGTCCGGAGGTCCAGAAGGAATAGGGGCTACATCAGATGGAGTCTGATGTAGAAACAAACAGAGGTAGACTACCCTAAGGTAGAGTTGGAGAGACAGGGATTGGACCTAAGTCTGGAAAGAGGGTAAGTGCCGGAAAGGTGGAGCTCCGGCCTAGGGAATCAATCCCTAGGCCTGATGGGTAGGACAGACTTAGGTGGACCAAAGTCCAAGAGAGGATTGGGCAAGTCTAAGTTGATATTCAAACTAAGGAAACTACAGGAGTATCTACAGGGGTTACATACTGGAGACTATCTGAGGGGATCAGTAAGCAAAGGAGCAAGGCTATGTATGAGCATGTGGAAACACATTAGTAAGTAAGATGGAACATAAGTAAATGAACTTGGAGATGAAGACTCATACAAGGATCAATAAGCAAGATGGAAGAAGAGGTAACTGAAAGCCAGAAAGCAGAGAATGCCTAAATGGGGATAGGCGCAGGATATCAGACAGAGGGTGGGAATAGGTCCGGAGTTAATATCCGGAGGTCCAGAGATCTGGGGATCCAGAAGACAAGGTGGATACAGGACTGGGATATGAGAAGGTGGATAGAGTCTGGAAACTGAGACGAGGTGAAGTCCAGATGTCTTGCTGGATGGAGTGTACACAGGGTGGATGGGACAGGGGGTTATGGTTCAGGCTAGCAGTGGAGATCCGATGGTCCAGATCTCAGGGGTAAATCTGGAGCATAGTTGATCCTGCTGAGGTGTGGAGCACACAGTGGAAGGGGATCTGGGAATGAGTTGGATATGAAGTGTGGTCCAGACATAGGCTCGGAAGGCGTGGGAATATGATGGAACATGAGTCCAGATTGTGAGATATGACACAGATTAGATACAACTACATGCTACTTGTAAGAATCAATCCAGTTCATACTCAACATCCTCATCATCCAATGCATCATTGTCATTGTTACCAAGATCATGTTGTTCTTCTAAAATACACTGATACTCAACCCACATCACTTGTGCAATGAGATCACATTTCACATGCAGATCATTGTGTGCTTCTTCTGCTGCCTGCTCCCAGTTTGTGGCATGCATATGAGTGTCCAGGTCCAAATAGTCTGCTTTAGGTAGTGCACCTTCCAAGGGATCATGAAAACATATGAAATTGTGAATGCAGCACAATGCAGCTGGAATCTGAGCTTGTATGCTCATAGCATATGGCAGTAATAGATGGAGGATTCGGAAACATTGTTTAAGGACACTAAAAATCCACTTGATGACATTTCAAGCAGATGAATGACAGAGATTGAATAACTCTTCTTTCATAGTTGGCCTGTAAATAATCAGCACATTGTAGAAAGAATAACACCAGTACACATACCTCAAACCTGTGTGGCCCCATTCTGCAAGGTGGTAGCGCACATTATGATACTGAATGAGTAGTTCAGGCCACAGAGGGAAGCCTGCATCTGCAAGGAAGTATTTCCCTGCAGGAATATGAAGGTCATGGCCTGCCGCAGCCTCATAGACATGTGCATCTGTGGCCGACCCTTTCCAGCCAGTGAGTGCATAAGTAAAGTTGAACTTGAAGTCACAGGCAAACAGGCAGTTTTGTGAAACAAATCCCTTCCAATTGCAATAGGGACCTCATTTGAATGTGCAAGGCGAAGTGTGAATGTGGCTACCATCAATAACCCCAATGGTATCTTTGGAAAACAGCCAAAACTTAGGGTCAGAGTGATTATCAGGAACAGAGTCATCCAGCAAGTGAACATAGTTTGTATAGAAGGGGGAAGACAAGAATATGTTGAGCATCTTGCAAAAATAACTACATAGGAAATACAATGAGACATCAGCAGATCATAACTATTAGCATGTACTTACCAAGAAATTGTTTCATTGGAGTGTTGAAATCGTTCACCAACATGCCTGACAGACAGTCCTGTGACAGATGTATATAGAAAAATCACAAGTTGTTCCTCTAGCAAAACACACTTGGAGTTGGTATAGCCAAGGGTACAAAGCTCAGATATAAGCTCTGCAAAAGCATGTCCATGCATGCCAAGTTCACATTGGATCTGTTCTGGGTGGCCAGTCAACAGCTCCATCACCCAGGTTTTGCCAGAGAGAGCAGATGTATGATACAGCTCCAGATCTTTGGCATATACTGACTCTAGTATATTAGCTGTAGTGCTGATTAAGATGCTGACTAGAAGGATTGAATGTTGGATGAGGTGGCATTGAACTTCTGAATGTTGGGGCATGAAATGCTGGAGTCTCAAATGAGGATCCATTGGTGTAGGGACACATAGAATACAACTCTAATGACAGTGTATTATACCCTACAGCCCATATCAGTGTGCTAGGGTTAGTCCGAATTCGGCCTATGATTCAAGCTCCGAATTTCGGCGAAATCCAAGCCGAGATGACATTTGCCAAATGTTGGTCAACATCTGGTTGCCGAACAGCCTCTAAGGTAGCGGGAATTGAAACTCTGCTGCGTGACTTCGGCACTTTCAACTATCCCACTCAATTCTGCCTCAATCGTGGTCGTTCAACTTCAATGAGTTGTATTAAAGCTTGAGAGAATGCTATATATGTGAAGAATTTTGTGTTTAAGTAGCTAGAAATACAAGTTTTATGAAAGCGTCGACTTCTGCGGGGTGCTTATTGCACAGGAAGGAATATGATACGTACATAATTACTAGGCTATCAGGCGCTACACAACTGTAAGTTATTCATTCATAAATATGCCTCATCCAACCCCGATCACTTTTCTTCATACTGAGGAATCAGCATGCCAGAATTATACGACAACGGAGTCCATCTCGTGCTGTTCGGACCTCGAAGGAGAAGTCCAACATGTACAATCCTCGAACAGTTTACTGACTTCTACGCAATCATCCTGGGCATGTGTATCCCAAATACTGATGATGAGACGGGGAGCGAGAATAAATGGTGCGGTGTCGTTGAAAAGCTCCGAGAGACTCATCGCCGAGGTCTAACAGTGTAAATATTTAGCTGACCTCTCTGTATAATCCTTTGAAAGCATCATACCGGAATATGCGCCCATAGTATAACCAGTAAGATTTGGTTCGTCAAATTCCTAGCAGGAATCAATGGGTACTTCTAGAACTCACTTGATGAAGGGGGACTTACAGGGCAAAGTACATGATATGATACCGGACGATCATAACCATATAGGTATTAGCCCTCATTCGGAAATCCCTCCGTTCCTTAAGGTGCTTCACGAGGATGGCAACCGCGAGAATCACTAATAAGACATCATAGCACACAATGGGGATGGAAAGATAGATCGCGGGCATAGGCCCTGTGTTGTAGGAAAGAGTGCAGTACTTGGCATGCGGAGTTATGATTTCTTTCACTATGCAGTGAGGCGGGGTCAGCTTGCAGCCAACTTCATCTGAGTATAAATTCACCTGAGAACACGTTAGGTCGACTGTATAAATAAATGTCCGTCCCGATCGAGAGGGCGACAATGGGCAAAAACAATCCCACTAGAACATAAAGCAGGAGCTTAGATTGGTTGCATAGTGCGTAAAGGCGCCATATGAGAATGGCTGCGGATGTAAGATTGGGATGCGTACTGAGATGCGAGAATGTGTAACTTACCTTCCGCAAAGCAAAAATACACTGAAAACCCCCATTCGATTAGAACGAGAAGACCATAGCCTATTTTAACTGAATGGTGAGTAAAGACGCTTCGGGTTGAAAATGATACACTTGCAGCTGTATAAGAGGACAACGACGAGTGAGAATTGGCTCTAAGACGAACTTAGGACTTACGGCTAGGATATGTATTAGTCCCAAACTCTTTAAATAGAAAGCATTGATACACTAACTGATTCAGGCATATACAGCAGCCCTCCCCCTGGCACTAGTCAGTTGATAATAGCTCTGTAGGCACAGGATTACATACATGAGCCGCACAGCCTAATGCGAGTGTTAGTATGTATATGCACCATGTCAAGAAGCCACAACGACGTACAGTGCCAGGAAAAGACCAAAATATCGAACCTAGCGTGGCAAATAAATAAAATAAAATAAAATAAAACGCCCTTGACAGGACAAAACTTACAACGAGGTACAGGAGTGACATTATTGACCATGGTCGTTCCTAGAGATTCAGTAAATCTCCGGGCTGATATGATTATGCAGATATGGTGTAAGGCTGACCCAGACATATTTAACCTACGCCGATTATAACAATGATAAGCACTCGAGTGACAGAAGAGAAGATCGTGATTACCTCCTTGTCCAACAGAAGGACTGGAAAATATTTCGTTCAGCGGCAGTGCAAGGCTCCGGAAGGTTACTAACGGTACTCATAGGACATCAGGGTAAATACTGGCACTAAAACCGATGTTTCAACACGATGGTTCGCTTACACATCGGTTATAAGGAACTGACGAACCGGAAACATAGTTATTCCAGAGGAGACCAGCGACTTCTTGTTCCGACATGAGATTGCGCAAATTGAGTGGGGGATCTGAAGAGATTGATGAGCCGCTAATCGCTGATGACTCACATACGATACTTATAAGGTGTAGGGTTCTCTTGCGTCTTGAGGGCTGTGATGGTCGAATTAAAGTTGTACATATTGTGCCGAGTTTTCCCGAACCTCTCGTCGGCATCGCGAATTGCTATTCTCAGTAGTTAGCCATGAATGAGCAGACATCACTCCAACTGACGAAAATGGCTGTTGCACCTTGGCTAGGTTCCTTTCATGGCTGTCATGGCCAACGTGTTTCCACCTTGTTCCGTGCTTGGTAAGAGTGCCTTTATAGAAAGTACAACGAGGTCTCAATAAGTCGGATCATATTGCTGTACAAGCGTCCGCAACGTACCAGCGCTTAGATAGTTCAACTCTCTTGATAGAATATGACCCAGTACACTTTGAAGGAGTAGAAATTAGGCTAAGGACAGCGAAAAAATCAGCAAAGACCTCTATCTAACATTAATCACGGGAACATACCAAACTTATTCTTTGAACAAGGGAATAGTTGGAATGATTTGTCCAAAAATTCAATCAAAGTTCCAATTTACCGCCGAAGGCGCTACAACAGGATTATTGATGAACTAATAATGACGTACAGCATGCGACCTCAACTCGAGCCTACAAAAGGTAATTCAACAAAATTGGTCCACCTGCAATGAACCATATCCCTTGTCTAGTTAGGCGTACCTCATGACAACAATGTCGGCGGCGAATCATGATTATCCGTGTCTATGCTGTGTTTGCTCAAGCGACAAATACTTCGTGGTGTCGCGATTTTGCCAGTTGTTTAGGATTAAGGCACTGAACAGCCTCTACTACCCTGTACAGTGCACGAAAAAGTGGCCTTACGTTGGTAGGGGAGCCTCTTGAGGCCACCGAAGCTGCCGGAGACACACCTGCTGTGAGTTTAAACTTAAGTTAGCCAGCGGGAAGGCGCACAAGTGCGGCAGAATCCGGTGAAGTTTATAAAAAAAAAACCTTTATGTAATAGTGCAGGGTGGGCCATTCTGCCATGTGGCAGGGCAGAACTGGCACTGCCAGGCAGATGGCGGAACTTCCCTGGCAGAATGTGGCAGAACTCAAGATGTACTGCGGGCTCTCTACCAGTGAATGATGTCTAAGCAAGAATAGAATTGCGACTACTGTTATGCCTATGTCAACGGACGATGTTTGAAACTCGGCAAGATCCGTGCAGAATGAACATCACTGAAGACAAGCTAAATTGACGACTTACCGGCATTGATACTGAGGTTGCCAACGAGATCATGGTCACAGGCCACAATGCAACGACTTGGACTCGCTATCGAGCGGTCTCATATCAATGTAGCACACTTGAAGTGCCGTCAAAATTGTTCGTTAATTCTGCCACCTGCTACACTGGTAGAACATGGTTCTGCCAAGTTCTGCCAGTTCTGCCCACAACACGCCACCGCGGTACGCTAGGAGATAGAAACTGAACCAGACCGAACTTGAATATGTGTGTGGAACTATAAATACAACGGTGAAGCTCCACAATATGTACTGCCGACGTTAGGCAAGCCTACGATGTCGATATTAGGCCTAGGCTTCTTAGGAGGGGAGTTCGGAGTTGAATTTGGAGGCCGGCTTGGACGTGATTTGAACGTGGGTTTGGACGCTCAATCAACGTCCAAATCAGCTCCAAATTCAACTTTGAACTTCCCTTATTGATTAGAATAAACGGGATTTTTTTTAAAAGGGTGAAGCCTAAAAAGAGACAAACGCGAGGGAATCGATGGGAAACAGGCACGTATGAATCACAGGACCGTGAATGGACCAGGCCCATCATGTATAGGCCGACCACCAAAGATTAATCGATCAACGTTGCAACTCACGCAATAACGTAAGATTTTTGCGTACGCCGTAAATAGACAAGGAAGGCATCCAATGACCACTGCAGCCAAAAGCTCGAACCTCCGCAGCAGCAAATGAGGTTGCTTCCATAATGCCCACGTAAAGTTTCAGGGCCACTCCTGCCGGTTCAATTACCAATAAGTATGTGATGTTACCCACACCGCTCGAGTTTCATTCCATCCACTCTACTAGGCTCGTGACCAGCCTGGCTTATACGCCACGGACGAGTGGAGTGGAGTATGTGATGTTACATTCCAACAGTGCTCGAGTGTCACTCCACCTTTTCAATTTTGGTCGCGGAGTACACTGTCGCAAGACGCCCCAGCACGCCAGGTTAATGGGACATCAGGGTCCCTCTAGTGCTGCTCGAACCTCGGCTGCCAAGTCCGACATACAATCTGCGAACATCGTACTGACATACACGCAGTCGTCCTGGGCATCCGTGTCCCGAATGCTGATAATAAAACGGGGCGCGAGAATAAATGGCATCGTATCACTGAAAAGCTCTGAGAAATGCATCACTGGGGTCTACGAGTATGCATTGATGTACGACAGGCGCTAAAGATTACGAACTCAAGAGTTCTGCAGTCGAGTATAAGAGACTGGGAAAAGACGCAGAGCGAGTGTAGCGAAAGTATCGTGCGTGGAGTTACCTAATATGATAACTCCGCTGGCGTAGTGAACGAGTGTCTAAGTCAAGCGAAAATGAAACACTATGTACTATGTTGACGGGTTGATTTCCAAAATACATGTTAACTAATATCTGTATAATTCTTGCAGCATCATATCATACTGGAATGTGAGTCCACAATATTACCATCTAGACTTGGTCTGTTAAATTCCTAAGCGAGACTCAATTAACACTTTCAGAACCCACTAGACGAAGAGGAACCTACAGGATCAAGTAAATGGTATGATATCGGATGATCACTACCATATAGGCCCCATTTTGGATTCCTTTTGTTCTTTGAAGTGTGTCACGAGGGTGGCAGCAACGAGAACAAATAGGAAGACATCATGGCACACAATAGGGATGGATGTATAGATCGCAGGCATAGGCCCAATGTTGAAGGAAAAAGTGCAGTACTTGGTGTTCAGAGTCACCGATTC
Organism: Suillus subaureus; assembly: GCF_016647635.1. Classification (NCBI taxonomy): domain Eukaryota; kingdom Fungi; phylum Basidiomycota; class Agaricomycetes; order Boletales; family Suillaceae; genus Suillus; species Suillus subaureus. Next base: position 53,283 of record NW_024538646.1, read on the forward strand.
TTTGACTGTGCAATGAGACGCCAGATGAGAACAGCTGCGGATGAAAAATCGGTATGCATGATGAGTTGCCGACTTCATAACTTACCTTCTGCAAAGCAAAAATATACAGACCGCACCCCATTTCAGTACAACAAGAATGTCGTAGCCTATTGCATGATGAGGGAATTGCAGTTCAATTTGAAGACATGAATTATACTTGCAGCTGAATGAGAGAGGTCAACAACGGTTAGGACTTGGCTGTGAAACAAACTCAGTGAAACGTACGGCTTAAACACAGATCAACTTGACCGACAGCAAGAAAGTTCTTTATACCTCGTCCAAAAGAAGCACTAGATAGTCCTTTGCTCAGTAGCAATGCAAGGTTCACGAAGGCTAACGGTACTCATAGGACCTCACGGTAAAGAGCACTGATGGAACCGATATTCAGCACGATGATTCATTCACAAACCAGTTAAAAGGAGCTAACGAACCAGCCACACTATCGTTCCACCGGAGACCAACAATAGCCTCTTGTTCCGACATGACAATGATTCACATAGTTAATGGGGAATTTGAGATGAATGATAAGATGTTAGAATGACCTATAAGTTGACAGTGCGGAATTTTCCTCGCCTTGTGATTGCCCCGTGAGGGCTGTGATTTTCATTCTTGTCTAGTTGTGTCGCCATTATTACTAGTTGATGTTCCCATTAGTTAGTGATCAAGTTAATTATCAACGAATGGTTACCACGCTCAAATTTAGGACTGACAAGAAGCTGTGAGATTGCTACATAGATTCTTCATTATTTGCAAAGTAGTACAGTATATACATCTGAGCTGCATTTGACGAGAAATAGTTGTGACTTACAACCTATCAAGCTTTTTCCTGCTAGTGAGAATCGACGGTATGTGACACGATGGCTACCAATGGACAACCAAACGAAAGTTCGTGGCATGCGGCGCCTAGTACAGGTATAGCACTGCAGGACGTAGCGCTCTAGTCCCTGTAAACAACACCACATTTTGATGCTTGATGAGTCCATATAGAAGTCAAATGAATGTGTAAGAAGAGGAAACGAGAGTGGCAGGTGTATCTATATCAAGGATGCTGGATGGGCATCGCAGCGAAGACGGGGATATAGACCCGGGGGAGTAGATGGAGTTGACGTTAAGATAGCACAACGGATAATAAAACAATGGATATGCAGGTAATGCGAGTAGTTCGTTGTGCGGGGGACAGTCATCAACATCGAGAACGCGGGCATGCGTGTGGAATCCTGCCAAGCTGAAATGAAATTAATCACATATCCGGTACTCGCAACAAGGGAGATGTGCCGAAGCAGGAGATAAGTGTTCGATGAGGGAGCGGGAATAAAACAAGAGCGCAGTACCGTGCAGAGTGTGACAAACATTGCCGCAGGAAAAGGTAAAAGATTCTCACGCTGAGTAATTTTCCTTTAGTACAAAACCCTATCTACTCCGTAGAGTCGGGGATTCTCTTTCACTGCGATCCACCCATTTGCAATGAATTAGTTTTTGCGCTACTGGCCTCGGTGGATCGGCGTCTCCGCGGGGAGTGAGAAACGGCGAAGGGTGCGACCAATCATCTAGGTACAGCCGCATGTCGAAGAAGTAGGACCGATTGCCCACTTCGGCTCTACATGGCGTAGTAGTTGGCCAAAAACAATCAAAGATGGCTGCCCGGTGCCCAAAACGTAATGGCGGCGTCGTCCTCTCGCTTCCAAGTGCCCACAGCACGGTCAGGTTGATCTCTTGTTTCCGTCTCAGGAAAGTGAAGTTATCACAAGGAGGCTGTGGGTGATCCGCAGGAGTTTAGTCAAGTTTCCGTGCATTCGTGTTGCGTTCATCTCATATCGACAACATCTACATATACCCCGTTCCGACACGAACGGGCCGGTCGACCGTTTGTTTTGGGAACACTTAAGAGATCTCTTGCCACTCACGACCCTCAAAATATTGATGTCCGAACAAGTTGTGTCTTCGCTTTTTTCAGTAGAGCTGGAACTCCAACGGTTGCTTTGTAATGGCGAGTCAAAGTCAATATTACCATCAGGAACTGACATTTGTTCTATGCCCTGCGAACAGTGATTAGTTCTGTTTGAGGCACTTGAGAATCCCAAAAAGTTAGTGAGTTCAATACTACGTTTTATCCCATAATATGTACCTGACAGCACAATATTTATTACAATAGGTGGTCAAAAGGTGGCCTTCATTTTTGGATTAATAAATATTGTTACTACGTCCTTTAGGTACGTCCAGCTGGCATGCTTCTTACCAGCAACACGTCAACCGTCGAGTAGCATGGCCGATAAAATCTGTACTATAAAAGATTGTCATTCCTGTGGGTAACCTTTTCACTGTTCTTGCTGGGGTTCGCGAGGAACGAAAGCTGTGACAGAGGTGAATATTTGGATGTTACGCTGACTCTCTTATAGTCGCTGACTAAGCTACGAAAACCTATCTCTCGGCCCCTAGTAGATGGCTCCCCATCAAAGAAGACAACTAGATGGACTGGTTGATTCCTCAGCTAGTCAGCTCGCTCCCACAATCCATATATTACCTCCAGACCCAGATTTGGACGGATCCACTACCTCATTCATTAAGAAATCGTCAGACATATCCATCTCCGTGAAAAGTATGCAAGCCTTTGATTTTGAGCAGATACTCAGAGACCTCGCGCAACGGCAAGTGGCTCGCGATGATCTGCATAAACTATCTAACTCAGCATTTTATTTTCTCTCCCTCAGCCGTCAAGATGAAGGAATCAAGGACCGCCAACTTGGTGTCATATTTAAGGACTTGCGCGTCGTTGGCTTAGGTTCTCGTACTTCGCTCCAGCCCACCGTGAGCTCACTTTTCTATCCCTCGACATTTTTGCGCAAGATAAGGGGAATTTCCCACCCGTCAATCAGAGACATTTTGTCCGGATTCGAGGGTATGGTCACTTCTGGTGAAATGCTTTGTAAGCACATATCCTTCCCTGATCTCCGGTATTGACCCTCCGTATAGTGGTCCTTGGCCGACCCGGCTCTGGGTGCTCGACCTTCCTAAAGACACTCGCTAACCAGCGTGGAGAGTATCATGCTATTGAGGGTCAAGTTTTCTATGATTCGTTCACCCCAAAGGAGATTCATGACTCCTTCCGTGGCGATGTCACTTACTGTCCGGAGGATGATATTCACTTCCCGACCCTGACGGTCAAACAAACGCTCTCTTTCGCTGCCAGAAATCGTACTCCTGCAACACGTCTTCTCGGTCAGACGCGCGAGGACTATGTTGAGGACACCGCCACGATGCTAATGAAAGTCCTTGGCCTCCACCGTTCGAGAGATACCTTGGTTGGTAATGCTCAGATTCAAGGTATATCCGGTGGCGAGAGAAAGCGAGTTTCTATTGCAGAAACTTTAGGCTCTGCAGGCCCACTTGGCGCATGGGATAAGTAAGGTGCTGCTATTCAAGGTGGTATACTCCTGACTCGTTTCTCATCCAGTGCCACTCGTGGATTAGACTCCTCGACTGCCCTTGGGTTTGTCCGTACATTACGTTTCATAACAGATATCAAACGCAGAACGACGATCGTCTCTCTCTACCAAGCGGGCGAGCAGTTGTATGATTTGTTCGACAAGGTCTGTGTTATTGCGGAAGGCAAAATGGCCTATTTTGGTCCGGCAAAGTCAGCCAAAGATTACTTCATCGATATGGGCTTTGAACCGCAATACAAACAGCCTACCCCTGACTTTCTGGTTGCAGGTAGGGTATTCGGGTTCTCTTATATTGCCTCATAATCATTGTTATCAGTTACAGACGCGAACGGGAGGAACATCCGCCCTGGGTATGAGAGTTTTGTCCCGCGGACGCCGGAGGACCTTGCTAGCCGTTTTAAAGCTTCCGACCTCGGTCGTCAGAATCGGAAAATGGTCGAAGAACATCAGGAACAATGTGTTGACAGTCACGAACACAAGCAGGCGTATCTGTCCAGCGTGGACGACGAACATGCCACCACATCTACTGCGTACATGACTCCTATCTCACAGCAAGCTGCAGCGGCCATGAAGCGCCGGATGCAAGTTATTGTCGGTCACAAGTTAGAGCTCTTTATACAATTTGCGTGGGTGTCTTTTTTTTTATCCGACCCTTAGTAACATTAGGTGATAGTTCCCAAATCTTCCAAGCGATAATTTTGGGCACCGTCTTTCTGAACATGCCAAATGACAACTCGACCTATTTCTCTCGTAGTGGTCTTCTGTTCTTGTAAGTTTTTTCCCCTGTCGCGATTAAAGTTGCGCTTCACGGCTCTTTCAGCTCCCTATTCTTCAATGCTATTACATCTGTTGCAGAAGTCCCTGCTCTTTTCTTTCAGCGTCCAATCGTGCTCCGCCACCAGAAAGCCGCGTTACATCACCCTTTTGTTCAGAGCCTCGCGCATACTATCGTCGATATACCAATCACTTTCGTCATTCAGCTGGTTTTCGCTGCGATCCTTTACTTCATGGTTGGGTTGCAACGTTCTACTGCACAATTTTTGTAAGTTCGTCATGGTCATGTTCGTTCTTGGTTTCAATACTCACTTTGCTGCATAACAGCATATTTTACCTCTTTATCTTCTTAATGTCGCAAACTATGAAGTCACTCTTCAGAGCTATTGCTGCAAGTTTCAGATCTCGTCCTAACGCACTAACTGTTTGTGGTATTTTCATTCTCTTGATATCGTTTAATGGTGGGTATACAATCCCTTGGCCGACTGCTCCAACGGGCTTGCGGTGGATCATGTGGTTGAACGTACGTCATTTTCTCTCATAGGATATTTTTTTCACTTAATATGTAACATCAATATCGATATCAGCCTTTGTGGTGGGGGTTTGGCGCACTTGTCGTGAACGAGTTCCATACGCTCGATGGTGTTTGCTCCACTCTCATCCCTCAAGGGCCTGGCTATGAGAATGTTTCGCTTGCAAACCAGGTTTGTATAACAGTCGGATCGCAGCCCGGGCAACCCCTCGTTGATGGCAACATTTATGTTGGATTGACGTATGATTTTTGGCACAGTCAACTTTGGAGGGTAGGTTGGTCACACTATACTTTGCGAATAACTCATGACACCACCACAGAACTTTGGTGTCCTTTGTGCCTTCTACCTTGGGTCGTTGACTGTTCTCTTAGTTGCCACAGAATTCAATACTTCGTCTGCTTCCGACAGCGCTGCCGTTCTCTTTAAGCAGGGTTCTAGTGTCGATGAGAATGCCAAGACCCTTGACGAGGAAAAAGCAGATGCAGAGTGTCATTCTAGACCCCACTCCGATGTAGCTGATTCCTCGACTTTCGACGGTCTCGAGAAGAACACCATTGTTACGGACCTCTTCACGTGGCAGCACCTGCGATATGAAGTCCCCATTGAGGGAGGGATGAAATGCCTTCTTGATGATGTCTCGGGCTATGTTGCCCCTGGGAAGCTCACCGCGTTGATGGGCGAATCTGGCGCTGGGAAGGTATGCCTTCCTGTGATTCCAGTCGCGCATATCGCTTACTTGAATGCTTGTAGACAATGCTTTTGAATGTTCTTGCACAGCGCGTCGGTGCTGGTGTAGTAAGCGGTGACCGATTCGTGAACGGGCAGCCGCTCCCAGTAAACTTCCAGGCACAGACGTAAGTGTCGTCCTAACTTCGCTTATCTCACCTGACTGCCATATTTAGTGGTTTCTGCCAACAACTCGACACTCATCTTCCCGAAGCGACTGTTCGCGAAGCGCTCCTTTTCTCTGCTAATCTTCGCCAGCCCCAGTCAGTTCCTCTCGCCGAAAAGGAAGCATAGTGCGTGTGATTTGTGCTATGATCGATCCCAACTTAACTTCACAATGCAGCGTTGACAAGTGCATTCAAATGTGTGGTCTAAAGGAGTACGCCGACGCTATTGTTGGTTCTCTGGGAGTTGAGTACCGTAAACGCACCACCATCGCAGTGGAGCTCTCTGCCAAGGTAGAACGTTAACCCTGCAGCCTAGAGTTGTGCTAAGTGCCTGATAGCCCCAACTTCTACTCTTCTTGGATGAGCCCACGTCTGGTCTCGACTCGCAATCTGCCTGGGCTATTGTGCAGTTTCTTCGCGAGCTTGCCGACCATGGTCAGGCCATTCTCTGCACGTGAGTGTTGTTTTCGCTTGAGGGGTTTCGGTCACTTATGAGTTGTACCAGGATTCACCAACCTTCGGCGGAGCTCTTCCAGGTCTTCGATAAATTACTGCTCCTTTGCAAGGGTGGACAGACCGTCTACTTTGGCGACATTGGCGAGAATTCGTCGACTATGCTGAACTACTTTGAGCATAATGGTGCTCCCCGCTGCGGTTCCGACGCCAACCCGTAAGTAAGGATAGTTATACCAGGTCTGGTGCTTACCAGTGCGTTCAAGTGCGGAATACATGCTCGACGCAATTGGCGCTGGAGCAGCTACAGTCTCCACCACTGATTGGCACGATGTATGGAAGCGTTCATCGGAAGCAATGCATCTCCAAATTCAGATCGAAGAGATGCATAGACATGGTCGTACTCGCCCACAACAGCTGAGCGTCCGGTATTCTGCTTTTGCCACTTCATGGCTGTACCAGTTCGCTGCACTCACTAGACGGAATTTCCAAGCATACTGGCGCAATCCTACGTATATTCACGCCAAGTTTGTGCTTAACATCGCTGGCGGCCTCCTTGTGGGCTTTACATTCTTCCAGGCAGACGACTCTTTACAGGGCACCCAAAACAAGCTGTTTGTAAGTACATCTATAGGATTCCTCGCTTAATCCTATTTTCACACTCTTTAGTCAATCTTCCTTGGCCTTGTGCTCAGTGTTTCCCTCGTCCATCAACTCATGGCCGTCTACATTGACATTCGCACAGTGTACGAAATCCGTGAACGTCCTAGTAGAATGTATCACTGGACCGCTCTCGTCATCTCACAGCTTGTTGCTGAGCTTCCTTGGAACATAACAAGTTCTGCGACGTTCTTTTTCTGCTCTTACTGGACCGTCGGATACTCCACCGATCGGGCAGGCTACACGTTTCTCATGCTCTCTGTCGCCTTCCCGTTGTACTATACTACGTTTGGACAAAGCATCGCATCCATGGCGCCAACCGCTCCACTTGCATCCATGTGCTTCACAACTCTCATCATTTTTGTCATGATCTTGTGAGTGACACACTTTGAATCACACTACGTCATGCTGATGGTCCATTAGTGATGGCGTAGTCCAGCCATTTGACCAGCTTAATTGGTGGAAATGGATGTACAGGGTCTCTCCTTTTACATACATCATCGAGGGTCTCCTTGGTCAAGGTCAGCGAATGATTTTCTTTGCTGAATAGTCATATTCACCTTGGTCCTCGCAGCTATTGGCGGGCAATCGATTAGCTGCTCTTCCACTGAACTTGTCTCTGTCAACCCACCTAAGGGGTTGACGTGTGGCAACTACATGGGTCCCTTCATTGAATTCACTGGCGGCTACCTCACGAATCCCGAAGCTACAGAGGGCTGCCAGTACTGTCCTGCCAAAACCACTGACCAGCTCATGTACTCAAGGTTCAACATTCAATACAGTAATCACTGGCGCAACCTGGGCATCGTCTTTGGGTTCGTTGCGCTTAACGTGAGTCACTAGCGGATGTCGTTCAAATTTCGTTCTGACATACCTCTGTAGATTATCGCTGTTTTCTGGTTCACATATTTCATGCGCATTCGCACTGTCAGCGTGTTCACTTCTCTCAGGCAGAGGTTAACTCGTCGCAAGTAGGTTGTAATTCATGCATACCACATACCTCGCAAATGCATTCATAGGATCGGGTACTGTGTAGCACACACTGGCAGACGTCGTAATTATTTGCAACCTACCGTATTCAAGTTAATGTCTGCAATACCCCTTTTGGCTACAGAGTCGCGATACTGTACTCGGACAAAGCAAAATCGCTAGGACGATATGTCGTGAAACTTCACATCTGCCTGGCATTAATTCACGAACCATATTCGAAATTATAATCAGAGGGTTTTCTGTCAAGGACTAGTGTTACGGCACAACATCGCGCCTTATAGTGGTGCGCTCTCCTGTGCTCAAATGACCAAGGCGGATCTGCGGATTTCAGGGTTAGTACATTAACATCTTGCAAGGTTATACTCTAGGACAAGCATGAACTTCTTATAACTGATCGGAGCAAGTAATTTATTTATAAATATAAATATCATTGTGACCTCATGCTACGGAGTCTCCACCTCGACCACTTCTTTCTCCAGGCTGAACGTAGATTCAGGATGCCCAACACAAGGATTCATCTCGTGCTGCTCGAAGATGGGTGGCGAAGTCCAACATACACAATCGGCGAACGTCGTGCTGACGTGTACGCATTGTTCGTTCCATGTGTATCCCAAATGCTGATGATGAGACGGGGCGCGAGAATAAAGGGCGCAGTACCGTTGAAGAGCTCTGCGAGACTCATCGCTGGCATCTGCGGGTGTATGCGTTAACTGATCTTTGCATAAGTTGGAAGTTTCATACCGGGATGTCCGCCCATAGTATTACCAATAATATTTGGTTTGTCAGATTCCTGGCGAGATGCGATTATTGCTTTTGGAACCTAATGGACGAAGCGGAACTCACAAGGCAAAGTACATGATATGATAACGGACAATCATTACCATGTAGGTATTAGGCTTCATTTCGATCCTCCTCTGTTCTATAACATGTTTCACGAGAGTGAAAGCCGCGAGAATGACAAGTAAGATATCATAACACATGATGGGGATGGAAGTATAGATCGCAAGCATAGGCCCTATTTTGAAGAAAAGGGTGCAGTACTTGGCGTTCGGAGTTATTATCTCTTTCACTATAAAATGAGGCGGGGTTAACCTACATCCAAAGCGATCAGGGCACAAATTTACCAGAGAACACGCTGCGTCGACTATACAGATAGATATCTGTCCCTATTGAGAGGGCCACGATAGGCACAAACAATCCCACTAGAACATGAAGTACGAGCTTGGATTGGTTGCATATGGCATAAAGACGCCAGATGAGAATGACTGTAGATACAGGATCGGTGCATGTAGCGAGATGCAAGAATGTATACTTTACCTTCGGCAAAGCAAAAATACACTGAAAACCCCCATTCAATCAGAACGATAAGATCATAACCTATTCCAAATGCATGATGAGTGAATGCGTCTCATGTTGAAAACGATATACGTACAACTAGATAAGCGGGCAACTGTTGGAACTCAGTTAGCTGTGAAATGAACTGGGGACGTACGGCTGAAATATGTATCAAGCTAAAGCTCTTGAACGATGGAATATATATACTCACTGATTCAGGTATATACAACAGACCTCCCCCTAGCGCAAATCAATCAATGAAGGGTCGAGTTGGCATGGGCTAGTGACACATACAGCAGGCGCACACCCTAGTGTGAAAAATTGTCAACATGATGTGTACAGTGTGAAGGGACAACTACGGCGACGTACATTGCAAGGAAAAACCCAAAATATCGAACCTAGCAAAAACATCATACATTTGATTGAACACTGGTAGGGTGAAACTCACGACAAGGTACAGGCATGACATGAACGACCACGGTCTTTTCTGGAGATTCAATTAGTCTTCGGGTTGGGTTTATCGTCCAGATAAGGGGTTTGACACTGACCCAAACATATTCAACCTATGCCGATAATCATAACCATCAGCACGCGACCGACAGAAGAAGAGTTCTCTGTTACCTCCTTGTCTAACAGAAGAACTAGACGATCTTTCACTCAGTAAGAGTACAAGGTTCACCAAGGCTACTAACGGTACTCATAAGATATCAGGGCAATGGCCGCTACTGCAGTCGAAATTCAGAGTAATGATGCGGCAAATCAGGCAAAGGAGCTGACGAACCAGACACATTATTGTTCCAGCGGAGACCAGCGGCAGCCTCTTCTTCCGACATGACACTGTGCAGATGGGATGGAGAATTCGAAAAGGATAAGGGATGTTGGAGCGACTTATGATAAGGCACAGAATTTCCTCAGGTTGACTCGTGATTGGCTCCGAGTCGTGGGGACTGAGGTGTTTGTTCCTCGTCTAGTAGTTAGGGTTCGGACTAGATGCAATGAAGGGTACGAGACGGTATCGAGTTTACCTGTGCTTCCTGTTGATTTCCAAGTCGATGTTCTCAATAGTTAGTTGTCAACGGTTAAACATCACACCCGAATTTAAGACTGATGACTCGGAGAGTAGCCGTTATATTTTGGCTAGATTCTTCACTACTCGCACGGTATGCCAGTCGTCGTGGTGGGCGTTTTATAATAGCCTAGAGGATGTGAAGCATTATCAGCTGCGCACCAATCAACATCGGTCTAAGGGTTACTATTGTTATATCTTGATAAATATGATAGCCATGCCGCCTTTCAGCCTGAAGGAGCACAAATCAGGCTGAGGACGACGACAAGTTTCATTCTTACATTCATGGGAACTGAACGGATTGTAATGGGATATTGATGAGCGAGCAAGTGATTCATGCTGTCGTAGCGATTGTTGGTTCATGTGCGTGATGCAGTACTGTGCTACTAGTACATAGTAATAGTAGTACTGGTAGTATGAATCTAAGCAGTCCTGCTTATTTTATTTTAATGTAATTCCAATTGAGAACCCTATATCAGGACATTGACAACATGACGATCCGAATCGGTTACTTGAATTGGCTCAATTCCTTCAAGTTCTCAGAGGCACCGTTTGAATAACTTGGTTACAGCTTGGCAGCGACCCTTTCGGCAGCAGCCTTTCAGGCTAACAGTCGCCCTGCTCAATTCCATTTTATTTTTCTGTGAACGAGTATAACTATATATTGCCGTGTGAACAAGCAAGCGAGTAAAAAATAAAATGATATATTAGACTGTTGCGCGTGTTGTTGCGCGTGTGTTCAACATTTGTCATCGCGGAGTTTCAACAATGCGAGCGGGGGCCCCGGATGATACTTGAAATCTTCGGTGTACAATCGTCACTCGTCATGAGATGTCTCGGACGCCGGCCACTGAAGTACTGAAGCACTACCAGTCTGCAGCTAAACAGCTTGAAGTCCTCGCGATTGCACAACTGGCCACGGCAGAAGATGACGATGACCAGGGAATCTGGTGAGTGTCGGCATGTTGGACGTTTGATGTGCCGCCTCGGCATTATCTAATCTCAGCGAGCGCTGTGCGCCATCAGAAATAAAATAAAATACTCGACCAATATACTCGACCTCAATTAGAACACATTTTATTTCTCAAAATCACACATCCATCGTCTCACGCGCCTGCCAGAACCACAAGTATCAGACAAGTCAAGTAATAGTACTCCAGTCATATCGGCCCATCAGTGAAACTTGCACACCGGTGTTGATACTCACCGTCTCGAAGAACTTGCTGCATTTGAATACAAGCCTGTCCTTCGCTTTCGCATGAATGATCAACTCCCCATATCTTGTCTTCCAACCGAGATCTCGTGATTGCCTTCAGATATTTCGAAGAAGGACGGTGCTCGAATCAGCTCGATGGATCCGCGAGCAATGATGTGCGGTAGTTACACGAGTCTGCGAATGCTGGCACGAAGTCGTTTACGAGTGCCCGGCTCTTTGGACTTTCTTTCTTGATTTCTTTCCTCCTTGTCTAGCCGTCATGCTTGAGAGGTCAAAGAACCTACCATTGCTCATCATATACAAATTACCGATCCAGCTACATGATTGTTTCGAGCCAATCCTTTCGTACCTACTGCAAATCGAATTTCTCCAATTTCGCGCATTACTAGTGGATTCTGGCCTGTTTGTCGAAAGCTGGACTCCACCAAGACCTGAGAATTAGCGCTCAATCCTGATAGGTGGGGATAGAAGGTCTTGGTTGCCATTCTTTGTAGTGAGGCAGCCACGAACTTCTGCGCAGGTGCCATCAGGGCATGTTTTTTTGGTCAATTCAATGTTTGAGGTGGTTCAACTCGTCACGACCTTTGAGTGTAGTTACATCTGAAAAAGTAGCGGTTAGAGTTGTTTTTTCTCCCAGGGAACAGAGTGGTTAGATGTGATTCTTTTTGCCAACTGTCAGAATCACAGTCTTCTGCCCACAACACTGACCGAGATCCATTCAAACATATGTCAAATTTTCATTATTTGTTAGTAGGAAACAAATACTAGGCTATCATAGCTCTGCCGACTTCTGCCACCAACGGGCCACGACCTACTGCCAGCAATTGCCACCTGGCAAACATATTTCATTCTGCCAACAAGACTACTTCAACTCTCCAAGCCGATCAGATCGCTCGGCGCTCCCACAACGAGGCTCATCAAACACCATCTTTCAAGGACAAGCGCCTCAACTTCGGAGTGTTGAACTTACCAGTTTTAACATAAACTGGCAGCTCATATTTTCAAGCAACTAGTCCTTCCTATCGATGTCAAGAGTTCTCTAAGTCTCATAGATGTCGAAGGCTATCGAGACATTTCTGATCTGTTTGCGGCTATGGACATGCATCCTGGCGGATCTGGTTCCGTCATCGGTCCAATCTGCCATTCGCACTCTTCCTCTGTGTCCAGTCAAGTACGTCGTCGGCGATGAATCCTGCAGAATCCTGGAATCCTAGTGAAGATGATATACGACTATCGATTGAATTTCAATTCGATGATGACATTACTCACAATATCCGTGTTCTTATGCATCGACACCGACGTTTCTATGCGTGCTAGAGTACTAATTTTTGTTCTTATCGTTGACTGCTGTATCTGATAGTCTCCCCTAGGCGACCTAATCTAGTCTTTCCCAATACTGGATCGGTTGATCATTTATGTCGCTTTGAGGGAGCCAATGAACACGTCTACCACACGTTATACGTTGATATAATGAACTCAAGTGCTGACGATAGGTATACTGTCCCAACATTGAAGCACGACATCACACTTCAAGGTCGATTCTATCAGAATCAAAACTTGCAAAGTTTCAAGGGGACTGGCATTTTTCTTGATCACTTTACCCTCGACAACTACATATTCATATAATGATATCTCGACTACGTATACTAAAACTACTGTGGTATCTTTGTTCGATGCTC